>NC_056731.1:715526700-715652701 GCF_019279795.1 Protopterus annectens
ACTTTTTTTGTACAGCTATGCAGTGTAAATGAAATGCAAGCCATTCATTTGACATATGCTTTTAACACTGTCATGTAAATATGTGAGCTAGGCTTATATAGGCTCCAGGGTCATTAGCCTAGTACACACCTATGAACCTATGAACCTATTTAGGAAATATGTGCATATCACGAAACATGGGTCAGGAATCATCTGTTACAGGCAGACATGGTAAAGTTGTTCATACAGCTGCTATTGTGCAGCACTGTTTTGCACTTCTGTATTCTGTGATATTAATGTTGGTTTCTTCCCTACACATTTCTATGAGGTGTGCACCTTTAGTCACGTATCTCCATATCCTGTTACTGTGATCCATAGATTCTGTGCCTGTGACTCCGTTTATGACTGTGGATTTTACTCAAATGGTTGTTTGTTTGCCATTATATACTACAGGATCTGCTCTACATCAGAGAGGATATACCTGGTAAGGTTGTTTACATGTTTGCTGCTGTTCACTATTGATAATTACATTTGTGCTCTTCATGACCAATGTGGTCT
This sequence comes from Protopterus annectens, assembly GCF_019279795.1. Taxonomy (NCBI): domain Eukaryota; kingdom Metazoa; phylum Chordata; order Ceratodontiformes; family Protopteridae; genus Protopterus; species Protopterus annectens. Next base: position 715,527,238 of record NC_056731.1, read on the forward strand.
TATTCATCTGCACAAGACACCTGCAATCAGAACATCACCAGCATGCATCCAGTAGGTGTATATCTTATTTGTTGAATGTTATACTTCATGTTTAATGCTACATGACTCCTTGAATGTGTTCACCACTGAGTGATATATGTGTATTTTTTTACATGACTGTGTAAATTCTATCTTCACCAATGGCAGTGAAGTCAGAGGAGGACATGTCAAGAAGGTTTTACTACTCATAATGAGATTATTTGTCATATGTGATTGATTTGTAAATGACATGGCATATCTCTGTTATACAGTGTCCCTGAATGTGATTGATTTGTAAATGACATGACGTATCTCTTTGATATAGCAACCCTGAACCATCCATAGGCATGACAACCTGGCAAGTTAACCATTAGCTGTGTTGCTATATAGTTATCTGAATGTCAGTACTATGCTACGTCTTTTGACTTCTGTGAATATATATAACATGTGCCATCTGCCTCTTTTTGCAGCACATCCACTACCTGTCTCCTTCAGTAACCCATCCACTGATCCAAGGTGGACTGAGATGTTCCTCACTCTGATAGTATGGCCAATGGCACATGGGCCACTGCATTCAATTCATAGTTTGGTCTGGAAGGGGGCAGGCATTGGGTCATAATGGAGCCTCCGATAGGGAGGAGAATGTGTCTGGCCATTCTGTTGATGTGGGGACATCAGATGATGGATATGATGACCATGACCCCCTATCCCATATAGAGTCTGGTAATGATAGTGAATCTTCCCTATGGTGGCCCACTACTGTCCATCGACCACATGTGGGAGTGCAGCTGATGTGCATTGATGCATGTCAGTGAGTGTCTGCCTATTATAGGCAAATGAATGTTCATAGTGATGTCATGGCTCTGACCTGTGGCCACTTGCCCATGCTACCAGTCATGTAGCACACCAGCTACATGTGTTACATGAAGATCAGCAACACAGACATGGAGAGGTCATGGCAGCATTGGCTGCAGAGCATGACAGTGTGGTATCTGTTTCATGCTCTGTTGAAAGCCTTGTAACAGTGGTGCTAGAGCAGTGCCATAGTAAGAACTGGGTGTTACACACCCTAACTGTACTGACCAAATTACCTCCAGTGGGGAGAGGCAGGCCCCCTCCCACTAAACCCACACATGGACCTCAGACATCAATGTCTGTGCTGCAACATGTATACATATCCCCTGTTGGTCACTTAGCTGTGAGCCCAGCAGTCATGTCCAGATAGACACATCGCAGTACTGCTCCTACCCACAGTGTGTCATGCAAGTGTTACCATATCCAGCTCAGTTCAGTACTGTGGGACGAGTATTTTCAGTCATGGCATGGGCAGCCAGTGCCACTGTGTGAGCCATCAGTGTGAGCACCCTAGACTGTATTAAAGTAACACTGACAGTTGATCCAATGTGTGTTCTGTTGTGTCATTCTGACCCTGTGGCAATGATGTCTGCTGTACTAACCGCTCTCTCTGTAGGTGTTTTTTTTATCAGCTGTCTGATGCTATAGGCCATTTCTGATCATTTATCTGACCTAGGTGACTAGCTTAAAGTTGTGATATGTAGTACTTATGTGTCATTGGTATATGTTAGTACTGATATTGATGACAGTAATGCTGTATGTGACAATCTCCATGCTTCTATCTTTGCATCTCTTGCTAGTTGACACATAGCACATATTTATATGGTTAACAGCATGTTATCTTTTTCATCCAACATTGATTACTACATTACATATTTCCTTGTTGTATGCCCTACCCACTTGTACAAATATGCTTCCATATTATGCATACCTGTATTACTTATGGAATTTTAATATGGTACTGTACATGCCTCATCCTCAGCACTCACTGTGGTTCTATGGACCTGTTTCCATTAAAACCCCACATACTAACATGTAGTTCCCATGTGTGCCTTCCTATATCTCACACTGATTCTGCACACACATATATTAACGTATGTTACTGTATCCCTAATACTGATGCATGTTCCATGTCTGTTCTCACTGCCATTGATGTTCTGAATGTTTGAATGAATTCTTAACTCTAAATGAATCTCATGTTGCAGCAATATCCTGTGCATGAAGCATTGCCTTCTGTGTGACATTCCACATCAGGTGTAGGATGTGATGCTTGTTTGTGTTTATTTTCATTTTGTCTGGTTCTTGGGATGTTTGTGATTATTCTTGCTGATGTATGCTATTTACTGTGTTGTAACACACAGTTACACATCACAAAATGCTATATGTGTGATGCATCAATATTAGTGTATGGCCCCTCCTTTTTGGTTATGTTTGTGTCGATACACTACCATACACTGCATGGGCCTAGCTTTCTTGTGGTACTGGCTATTTTACACCTCACTTTCCATGATTAGCTGTGTGATGATATCCTACTTGTCCAACTACACCTACACTTGTACATACCTTTTGCTTCCCACACATTTGCCTGTGTGGTCCTCTTTGGTGAAGTACCTTTCAGAGAGACTTCTTGAGGTGATGTTTCCTCTGTCTACATCCAGATTTTCTCCTTGCTGGTATATGTTATGCTTTTGTTATATATGATGTTCAATGTGGGCTACTAATATTTTCTTCCCATTAGATGTGCTCTGTGCTGCTGTTGTGGGACACATGAACATCACTATTTAGTCTGTGTACAGTTGTATGTGTGGCTTATCATGACGCAGAGATGTGTCTCACATGCTTCCATGTTACCCGAGTAGGACATGTGGCTGCATCCCACCATTGCTCATGCCTATTTCTTCTCATGTCTGTGTCCTCCTCATCATCCTGTGACAGCTGTGATATGTAAATATCAGATATCTGGGATTCCTGGGTAGGTCACCCACACTTGCAGCTGGCGGTCTACCGTGTTTTGCTGTTATCATGTTGTGTAGCATAGCTTACAGGGTAACCATCTGTGATGTCTCTTCTGGTGTGTATTGGAGTACACACCAGAAAAGCCATCTGCATCTTACTTTTAGCATGCCAGACAAGCATTCAATGGCATTTCATGTCATGGTGTGTGCTCTGTTGTACTCATCCTTGTCAGGTGTTGATGGGGCTCTGTATGGCATCATTAGTCAAGGTACCAGTGGATGACCACAGTCACCTGATTGTAGAATAGAGAAAACACATATATAGTCCTCATGCTTACCTTTAACTGGTCTAGATTCTGATTACATTGTAGCTGTGATCCTGTACTTTTCTATTAGTAGTTCCCCAGGAATTTCACCATGTTAGAAGTGTCTCTCAGACCATTTTTCCTCCATACTGCAGCATCATGCAGAATACTGAGGTGTTTTACCATGATATTACTTGTGAGGCCAACTGGTGAGCACAACACCTGACATCTGGGAGAGGGCCATCCCTTTCTATTGATATACCATTCAGCATCAGGTATAGCTGAGGTTTTCATTGTGACATAGGTACACTGCATTGCAGCAAGGCCACTGGAGAAGTTGACAGTTCTGCAAGCCATGGCTGTTGTTGGGAAGTGGATATATTTATCCACCTTGCTGTACATCACTGCCAGGAACTATGACAGGATGCAACTGGCAGTTGTCTGGGACACTCCTATGATATCTCCCATATGCTGTTAAAATGTCCTAGAGGCCAGTATACCTAGACTCAGGCACACTTTTGTTTCTACCAGTACTGGGTTATCCCACAGATTGTGAGCATACATGTGGGGTGCACATGTCTGCACACAGCCTACACCAGCTCACTGTCTAAACTGTATCTATTATTTCCTGCTCAGACAGCTGCCTTAACTGTAGCCTGGCTTGGCACCCAGCTAGCTGCCTCCTGGAACACATTTGCAGTTCATCCTCTAGTATGGCTTGCAGTACCCCAGTCTGCTGTAATGCATTAAATGCCTGTTGTATTTTTTTAAGTAAGGTTTGTGGATTCCGTAGGATTCCCTAGGAATATGTGGAATATAGCGACGTTAAGATAAAGCACATATTGCCTCTGCCAAGTGCTTTTTGAAAGTTTCTGTTGAAGTACTTTGTCATATTTACGTTTTGTTGGCTGTATATATTGTGTTTTGGAATCAGGCAAGCATGCATGGACTCTGTAATTATCCTATGTTAATTGGATAATTACATAGTCATATTTTAGTGCATGTTATGAAATTGCATCTGCCGCTGATGTGTTAACATCTACCTTTGGTGTGTTACACTGTCTGCAACTTTCTTTTGGAATCAGGATCTTGATGTTATGTATTCACATGCACACACACACACACACACACACACACACACACACACACACACACACACACACACACACACACACACACACACACATACACACACACATATAGTGCACTCAAATGCATGAAAGTAGAAACTGAGTGCTCAAAACACTCCAGCAATGTTTACAACAAACTCTTGCACTCCAGTAATAAAAAAAGTCCTGGGTTTCACCAAAAGGATTTCTCATTCTTGTTGGAAAACCCACTAAGAACATTTAAATACAGCCTCATGGCCCACAACAAATAAAGCATCCAGTCAGAAAACAATAATAAAAAAAAAGGTTATGCACTTACCATAATATTCCATCTGTGTTGTCATTTTCATTCTTCCTCAGCTGTTGAGATCTGTTGGGTTCAGATCCAACTCTCGGACCTGACTCTGCAATTGCTAGCTCTTAGCCACCAAAAACGTTTGAGCTCATCCCTTACCCATAATGCACCAACCCCTAAAATACCTCAGATCTTGTTTTCTGTCTTACATAAAGTAAAAAGCGTCACTACAACTTTCTTGACAGAATGGTAGTATCTGGAGCTCAGTATTATGGCCAGTGGCATCCTTATAGTGTCTTGTCCTTCCAGAAGTCAGTTATGGCAAAGGATGGGGACTGATGAGTGAGAAGTTGAGGAAGAATGAAAATGGACAACACAGATGGAACGTTATGGTACGTACATAACTTTTTTTATTTGATGTTGTCAAATTTTCATTCTATCCTCAGCTGTTGGAACAGAGTCTCCAGCAACCTAAAATCCCAGGTGGCCTCTAAGGAAGGATATTCCTGAGCACAGCTGAGCCAAAAACTGCTCTTTCCCTCAAAACCATATAATTTATAATGAGTAATAAAGGTATGAGGAATGGACCAAGTTGCGGCTGCACATATGTCATCCATGGAAACTCTAGACAGAAATACTGAAGAAGTAGCCATGGACCTAGTGGAATGGGGTCTTAAAGTTCTTGGTAAGAATAGACCCAATTTGCTATAAATAAATTATATGCAATCCATCAGCCATCCGGCTAAGGTCACCTTTGCAACTGATTTGCCCAATTTAGAATCTGCAAAGGATACAAATAACTGGTCTGTCTTTTTAAATTCTTTTGTCCTGTGTAAGTAAAAATGCAATTATCTGTGAACATCCAATAAATGCAACATTTAGTCACATTTGTTTGCAAATTTAGGAAAGAAAACTGGCAAGTTAACAGCTTGATTGATACTGGATTCTGACACCACTTTAGGAAGAAAAGATGCACTGGTATGTAATGTGACTCTATCTTTATGAAAGATCAAGTACGGAGGTTTCGATGACAATGCTTGAAATTCTGAAATTCTTCTAGCAGAGGTAATAGCCACTAGAAAGATAGTTTTCCAGGTCATATACTTAAGATCACATTTTGTTACTGGTTCAAAGGGGGAATGAGTCAAGGCCTACAGTACCAAGTTCAAATCCCATGGTGGAGTAAGGTCTTTATACGGGGGTCTCAGGAGGGTGCCTCTCAAAAATGTTTTACAAAGTTTAGACAAGGCCAAAGAAGAATTTTCAAATCACATAAAACAGTGTAAATGAAAAAAATGAAATAAAACATGGTGCCATACTAGACTGTGACCAACAGCTTTACTGATGTTACCTCCTGGTACCTTGGCTTATGCCTTCTTGGGATAATTAAACATAATGATCACAGCTTATTTATACAAAAGTTAATCAACACATAATTAAATCATTTAAAGTGCCAGTGCAATCTTAAACAATACAAATTACCCACTAAGTTTCCCTAAAGGCTAAACAGTAATATTTAATTCTAAATTTAACCCTGAAGGATGCAATGTATTGACATTTACAATAAACGTTGTTTCCATGGACAACAATTTATGTTGAAAATTATCCCCAACATTAAGAGCAGGTTTAGCTAACGTATCTAAACGACCATGAATGATTTGAAAATGGGAAGCCACAGGACTCTCCAGCCGATTATGCCTGATATCCCCCAGATGTTCCATAATGCACCCACACCCAACAATTAAAGTTGTTCATTGTGTTATAAACCCGGTCATTGATTTTCATACCATTAAGATTCCTAACTTTGGTACAAACCTTACACTTTCCACAAGGAAAACATCCCACTAGGCCACTATGTGTAGATAACTTCTTCCTATTCAGTAGTTCCCTCAAATTACGGAACATACTATGAGAAAAAACAACCCTTTCAGGAAATACTCCACTAGTATTTTCCCCTTGTGAAATTATGGGCCAAAATCTGTCTACCTTCCCCCATCATTTTCGCTACTGCCTCAAGCCCTAGTGTGCATGCCCTGGTGCATACCAACTAAATGGTATGTGGGCCAAACAATGAGGGTGGTTAAAAAACATTTGCCTTGGACTTCTTTGCCCAGGAAGTGCCCCCCGATCTGGGAAGCATTCATGGACACTATGACTTTGGGTTGAGGGAGAATGAAAGGATGACCTTGTAGAACCTGATCTGATAAAATCTACCACCAAAGGTATTTCTTGCATGCCTGAGTGATTATTTGTGTTGACATGCACTGGAAAAGAATTGACCACTGTGTTCCTATCATCCATTAGAGAATTCTCATATGAAACCTTGCTAGAAGAATTAAGTGGGCTGAAATTTTGGCATTGCAAATTATTTTGTGACCTGGAACATGATAGTCTGCACTCTTGACAGAGGAAAAGAAGCTGCCATTGAAGTTGTGTTGAAGACTACTTCTATGAATTCCAAGGTTTGAGTTGGTTGTAACTGAGATTTCTTGTAATTTATGGTTATCTCCAGATGGGGACAAGTCTGGATTGCCTGATCTCTTGCTAGTAATAGTAGATTCCTGGTCAGGGAGGTAATGAGCCAGTTGTCTAGATAGGGAAATACTCAGAATCCCTGAAGTCTCAAGTGACCCGCTACTGCTGCCATTCATTTGGTGAACACCCTGGTGGCTGTGGTGAGGCCAAAGGGCAGTAGTCTGAACTGATATTGACTGGCTTCCAGCTAGAAGCATAAATACCTTCTCGACTGTCTGTATATTTTTATGTGATTGTATGCATCCTGAAGTTCTGTCAAGCACATCCAATTGTTCTTGCCCAGAAGTGGTAGAATGGACTGAACCATGATCATCCAAAACTTTGTATGTCAAATTGATTTGTTCAATTTGCTGAAATACAGAATTGGTCTCCAGTCCCCTGTTTTCTTTGGCACTAAAAAGAATCTTGAGTAGGTTCTGGATTCTACCTGGTCTGGTGGGACCTCTTTGATGACACTTTTTCTAGCAGCTTTTGTATTTCTATTGCTGCTTATTTCCTCTAACTGAGTTGAGCATCGGGAATCTTGCATACAGTTGGGGGTGACAGGGAAAAGGGAATTATATAGCCTCTGGAAATAAATCTCTGCACCAATGTATCTCTTGTTAAATTTAGCCAGGTTATCTGGTACAGAGAAAGTTGACCCCCAATTGTCTCCAGAGGGGGACAATCAGGCCTCCTTTCTGGAGAGCTGATAAGGTCTATCAGAGAAAGAATCTCTGGAGCCCTGGTTTTACTGGCCTCTGTCATGTGGACAGTGTTGTCCAACAGAGTTTCCTCCTCTGCATGTAGGGAAACTATCTCCACATGGACAAAGGACCCTGTGACTTTCTGAATCACATCTTCTGGCCACGTCAATGATTTCTAGAAAAGGATCTTTGAGGGGTCAGAAAATGTATGCCCACTGCAGAGAGAGTCTTTCCAACCTTCTTACACTTGCCGAGTGTATCCTTCACTTTTGAGCCAAACAATGAACTGACGTCAAAGGGAGCTTTGACAAATGAGGACTTGAAAGGATCTGCAAAATCACATAAATGTATCCAGGCATGCCTCCTAATGGATATGCCTGAACCTGCTGCCCTTGAGGCACCTTCTGCTGCATGTGAGGTAAGCCTCATGGACGAACATGAAATGGATTGGAAGGTAGCCAACTGGGAAGCCACAGAAGATTTCGCCTCAGCAGTAATGGTCCCTGAAAGGGATTTTGAAAGTTCTCTGATCAAATCCCTTTTTAGTTTGGTAAAATGTGCCAAATAGTTCAGCAACTTTACGGCAAGGGTCACTGAACCATAAACATGCTTCCCAAACCTGCCCATCATCCTAAACTACCTGTTCGGGGGATGGAGAGAGGAACTTTGCTCAGTGAGCTTCTTCTTATTGGCCACCACCACAACAATGGAATCCCCTGGCACCCCCTTACTCCAGAATTCCTTCCCTGACAGGTGTAGACAGCATCTGATCTCGCCTCTTAGGGACTAGCTCAACTGAGTCAGGTTCCTTCCATGCCTAACTAGAGACCAAATCAATGAGCTCTTATGTGGGTGGAGTAATCCAGAAAGTAGATAAGCCAGCTCTGAAGGCTTCCAGAAATACTGATTCTTCTGATGAAGGGTTGGTGGAGGTCCAACCACCTCTCTGTTTAAGGATCTCAAGAATGTTTCCAAATGAGATGTCTTCCAGAGGTGATTGTGAGGACCTTTCTTACTCATCGAAATCAGTATCTTCAGTGACTGACTCTTGTGGAGAGTCCAAGTGCCTCCTTTTGCACTTTATCTTCTGACAAACTTCCTTGGTGGGATGATCCAGTGAAATGTTGGAAGACATTGTAAAACCCTACCCTATAGAGTGCTCTGGAGGCCTTGAGCTGGCTGTCTCTGTGGCACAGAATGATGTGTCTCCAAGCACAGAGACATCTGGAAAATGGAATGGAGGGCCAAAGAGACTGGATCCATCTGTCCTGTCAGAACAGAAAACACTCTCTTTACAACCTCGAAGGCAGACCACCCTAGAGAGAAAGAAGACAGTGGCTCCAAGAAGACAGGCTTCTGGATCATTGCCTCCATCTGCCCTGAGACTAGTCCCCCCAAGGCAGAAGCTAGAGCCAAGCTATCCAATTCCAAAGCTCCAAGGGGCAGAGACAGCTCTGAAAACCTCAGAGTCAACTCCAAAGCCTAGGATCCAATGATAAAGCTTCATCTATGATTGTCATCCGTATCTGACGAAGTCAGAGCCAGTACACTCAGAGTAGTCTTCGGATCCAAACATAAAGGTATCTTTGGATCCAAGCCAGACAGACCTGAAAGGACTGGATTCAGGGATCCAGGGATCCAATTTCCTCTGAAACAACCAGTGGGATCAGAGAAGGAGTAGACATGGTGGTGTAAGAGATGGATAGCTCCCTGATCTGAGAGGGTAGGAGCCAGAAGAACACCCATCTGAATCTGCACCAAGAGAAACTTCCACATCATCCTGTCCACATCTTCCTCATTTAGACTCCTGGAAGAATGAGATGAGGCAAAGGATGTAGACCTTGAATGGCTTCTCTCCAGGAGGGGAGAAGGAACCCTAGAAGGAACTGTATCCAACTTTGGCGAATATCTTGTCCCCAGTAGAATCTTTGCATCCAAAGATTTTCTCATCGGATCCAATGGAGAAAGGAACTGAGCAGACTTTGGATCCATTTTAGATTTTTTCTTGGGTGGCTCTGATGAAGACATGGAAGAAGTAGATGGCCTTGAACACTTAGCCAAGGTCTCCTTAATTTTTGTTTTGGTGTATTGAGCTCCAGAGATAGCCTCTCCAAATGAGGATGGAAGCAAACCTTTCAAAATGAATTTATTTTTTTCTATCTGCTAAGGCCCTTGGATTGAAATTGTTGTAGATAGTACAATCCTCTTGCAAATGTATAGAGCCTAAACAATGTACACATAAAGGATGGGCATCAGATAAGGGTAATTTATGCCCACACTTCTGACATTTTTTGAAACCGGCTGACACTTTGTCAAACATGACAATTTTTAAAGAAGAAAATGTAGAAAGGGAAAGCTTTTTTATGTACTCTATAAAGAAAGATATTATAAAAAGCAGGGGAAAAATATTACCAGCAATGGTATGAAAGAGTTACACACACACACACACACACACACACACACATATATATATATATATATATATATATATATATATATATATATATATATAGCAAAAACAGAAAAGAAACACATCTTAAATGCTCGAGAGGTCAGGCTAATCACATCTTTTGCAAAAAGTAGCAAATGAGATTTGAGGTATGGTGGGGTTGGCGCATTATAGGTAGGGTAGGACCGCGAGAGTTTTTGATGGCCACGAGCTTTAGTAATGTCCAAGTTGTATCTGAGAGTCAGATCCTAATCCAACATATCTCAATAGCCGAGGAGAGAGTGAAAATTGTCAAAATAAAATTAATAATTACAAGACTGCTTCCAGTTACTTAAAATTTATTCCCTTTTATGTAATGAAAGAAACATAGTACAAAGTCACCATCTGGTGACCAAAGGGAAATACTGCAATATTGTGTGTGTGTATATATATATATATATATATATATATATATATATATATATATATATATATGTGTGTGTGTGTGTGTGTGTGTGTGTGTGTATATATATATATATATATATATATATATATATATATATATATATATATATATATATATATATGTATATATCTATTATAGGTTCATAGGTAGGTACTAGGCTATCGGCCCAAGGGCCTAAGTAAGACTAGCCAACAAGGTTCCCTGGCTTACGCCACCCAAGAAAGTTAATTTCCTGTGCTCCTGTCAAGCAGAGCCACAGAAGTGATCCTCGGGGTTTATTTCCTATTTCCCATCCAGTCATCAAGGTTTTTCTTGAAGAGTGCTAATGAGGAACTTTGCTTGACATAGATGGGTAGCTTGTTCCAGAGTATAGGAAGTTTCTAGGACAGGAATCTATCCCTCCAGCATGTCTTGTTTATTGTGGTGACAAGGTTTAGGTCGCTTGAGCATGTAGCTCAGAGGGATTGGGATTTCTTTAGGTGTAGCAAGTCCAACAGCTCTGGGTTTAACATAGCTTTATATGTTAGGCAAAGATCTCCTCAGAGTAGGTGATATGCTACAGAGCAAAGCTGGAGTTCTTTGAGATGGTCAGTGTAGGGCATCTGTTTGAAGCCAGTAATCCTTTTTGAGAGATACTTCTGTGGCCTTTCCAGCTGCTCCAGATGTCCTGTGAGGTACATTCCAAAAGGGGCATTGTACTCTATAATGGGTCTAATGAGTGATGAGTAGAGGGGAATAATGACCTCTTTTTTCCTGGATGAGAACCCTTTTGGGATGAGGTGTACCACATAGAAGGATTTCCTGACTACTGTGGCGATGTGATTATCAAAGGAGAGACTTCTGTCCACCTGGGTCCCAAGGTCTCTTATCACACATTCAGCATTAAGTAGACTGCTGTTTATGTGGTAGTTCATGGGTACAGAGTTTTTACCAAAGAGGATGACAATGCACTTTTGGCATTGAGCTTGAGGCCATGCCTCTGATACCAGGCATCTGTCTCAGTGAGGCCCTTCTGTAGGATGTCCACATCACTTCATGACTTGACTATAGCTCCTAATGGCAGTCATCTGTGAACTTCATTAGCCAGTGGCTATCTATGTTAGCCTGTACTTCAGAGAAGTAGATACCAAACAGGAGAGGTCCCAGGACTGAACCCTGTGTGCTACACTTGTCACTGGTTTGAAGTCAGATTTGGAGTCTGCAACTTTTACAGTGTGGGTTCTGTCAGTGGGTGTATATATATATATATATATATATATATATATATATATATGTATATATATATATATATATATATATATATATATATATATATATATATATATATATATATCATCTTCTTTTTCAGCTGTTCCCATTAGGGGTCGCCACAGCAGATCATCTGTTTCCATTTCTTCCTGTCCTCTGCATCTTGCTCTTTCACACCAACCGCCTGCATGTCCTCTCTCACCACATCCATAAACCTTATCTTAGGCCTTCCTCTTTTCCTCTTACCTGGCAGCTCCATCCTTAGCATCCTTTTGCCAATATACCCAGTTCCTGCCTCAGCACATGTCCAAACCAACACAATCTTGCCTCTCTTGCTTTGTCTCCAAACTGTCCAACCTGAGCTGACCCTCTAATATACTGATTCCTAATCCTGTCCATCCTAGAAACACCCAGTGTAAATCTTAACATCTTTAACTCTGCCACATCCAGCTCTGGCGCCTGCCTTTTTGTCAATGCCACCGTCTCCAACGCATATAACATAGCTGGTCTCACCACCCTCTTGTAGACCTTCCCTTTCACTCTTACTGGTACTAGTCTGTCACAAATCACTCATGACACTCTTCTCCACCCATTCCACCCTGTCTGTACTCTCTTCTTCACCTCTCTTCCACACTCACCATTACTCTGAACTGGTGATCCCAAGTACTTAAACTCATCCACCTTTACCAACTCTACTCCCTGCATCCTCACCATTCCTCTACCCTTCCTCTCATTTACACACATATATTCTGTTTTAGCCCTGCTGACCTTCATTCCTCTCCTCTCTAAAGAATATCTCCACCTCTCCAGGGTCTCCTCAACCTTGTCCCTACTCTCACTACAGATCACAATGTCATCTGCAAACACCATTGTCCACAGGGCCTCCTGTCTGATATCATCTGTAAATATATCCATCACCACTGCAAATAAGAAAGGGCTCAGAGCTGATCCTTGATGTAATCCCACCTCTACCTTAAACATATCTGTCACTCCCACCGCAGTCCTCACCAATGTCACACTACCCTCATAAATATCCTGTACCACTCTTACATACTTCTCTGCCACTCCCAACTTCCTAATACAATACCACAACTCCTCTCTAGGCACCTTGTCATATGCTTTCTCCAAGTTCACAAAGACACAACGCAACTCTTTCTGACCTTCTCTATATTTCTCCAACAACACTCTCAGAGCAAACATTGCATCTGTAGTGCTCTTTCCTGGCATGAAACCATACTGCTGATCACTAATCACCACCTCCCTTCTTAACCTAGCTTCCACTACTCTTTCCCATAACTTCAAGCTGTGACTGATCAATTTAATCCCTCTTTAGTTACTGCAGCTCTGCACATCACCCTTATACTTAAAGATAGGTACCAAAACACTTTTTCTCCACTCCTCAGGCATCCACTGACTTTTCCAAAATTTCATTAAACAATCTGGTTAAAAATTCCACTGCCATTTCTCCTAAGCACCTCCATGCTTCCACTTGTATGTCATCTGGGCCAGCAGCCTTTCCATTCTTCATCCTCTTCATAGCTGTCCTTACTTCCTCCTTGCTAATCTGTTTCACTTCCTGATTCACTATCCCCACATCATCTAACCTTCTCTCTCTCTCATTCTCTTCATTCATCAACCCCTCAAAGTACTCTTTCCATCTACTCAACACACTCTCCTCGCTTGTGAGTAAGTTTCCCTCACTATCCTTTATCACCCTTACCTGCTGCACATCTTTCCCAGCTCTGTCCCTCTGTCTAGCCAATTGGTACAGGTCCTTTTCTCCCTCTTTAGTGTCCATTCTCTAATACAACTCTCCATATGCCTTATCCTTAGCCTTCGCCACCTCTCTCTTTGCCATGTGCCTCATCTCCTTATACTCATGTCTACTTTCTTCATCTCTTTGACAATCCCACTACTTCTTCACCAGCCTCTTTCTCTGTATACTCTCCTGTATTTCCTCATTCCACCACTAGGGCTCCTTGTCCTCCTTCCTCTGTCCAGATGTCACACCCAGCACCTTTCTAGCAGTCTTCCCTTACTAGCTCTGCTGTAGTTACCCAGCTATTCGGTAACTCTTCACTGCCTCCCAGAGCCTGTCTTAACTCTTCCCTGACCTCCACCTCACAATCACCCTTTTTTAACTTCCACCATTTAATCCTTGGCACTGCTTTCACACTCCTCCTCCTCTTCTTGATCACCAACGTCATCCTACAGACCACCATTCTATGCTGCTTAACTACACTTTCCCCTGTCACCACTTTACAGTCTCCAATCTCCTTCGGACTGGCCCTCCTACATAGGATATAATCCACCTGTGTGCATCTTCCACTCTTGTACGTCACCCTATGCTTCTCCCTCTTCTTAAAATACGTATTCACCACAGCCATGTCCGTCCTTTTCACAAAATCCACAATCATCTGACCTTCTGCATTCCTCTCCTTAACACCATACCTACCCATCACTTCCTCATCCCCTCTGTTCACTTCACCAACATGCCCATTGAAGTCCACTCCAATCACTAGTCTCTCACCCTTGGGTACACTCACCACCACTTCATCCAACTCACTCAAAAATTTTTCTTTCTCATCCATTGCACACCCAACTTGTGGAGCATATGCACTAACAACATTCATCATTACACCATCAATTTCAAGCTTCATAAACATCACTCTATCAGACACTCCCTTCACCTCCAAAACACTCTTGGCATACTGTTCTTTTAGGATACCCCCTACCCCATTTCTCCTGCCATCCACACCATGACAGAACAATTTGAACCCTCCTACTATACACCTGGCCTTACTTCCCTTCCATCTGGTCTCTTGCATGCACAACATATCAACCTTCCTTCTCTCCATCATATCAGCTAGCTCTCTCCCTATACCAGTCATACTGCCAACATTCAAAGTTCCTACCCTCAGTACTACACTCTTAACCTTCCTCCTCTCTTCCTGCCTTTGGGCTTGCCTTCCCCCTCCTCTTCTTCTATATCCTTTCAAATACTTTTAATAAACTCATAAAATATTAATAAATATTATAAATATATTATTGCATAAAGCTATAACTTATTTTTTCTTTCTGGATTTAACATATAATGATTTTTTTTATTATTATTCACTAGAATTCTTCATTTAATTTAGGATTTAACAAAGCCCTAAGATTGACAATGGATTTTCTCTCCAAATGATTAAGCAAATTATGTTTAGATGATTTCCTACTACCACCCAGTATTAGATCAATACCTATAAAAGAGAACTTAGCAGCGGTATGTCATAATAAATGTTTATATAATGGACTGTGTTCTCTTTTGCATCTTAAATGACTTAAATTTGTACCTAACTGAAATTTCCATGGCAGAGAAGTTTGACCAACATAGAAACTGCCTTCTTCTGGCTTTTTCCCAATTAGGGGTTAACACAGCGGATCACCTTGTCCGCTCATGAGTGGCAGTGGAGTTTTTACAGTGTTGAGTTGCCAGCCCAGCGTCTAACCTTCCACAGAAGGCACATACACACACGCACGCACTCACACCTAGGGCCAAGTATCCAATCAACCTACAGGATAGGATGTCTTTGGGATGTGGGAGGAAACCAGAGCATCTGGAGGAAACCCACGTGACCACAGGGAGGACAGGCAGACTCTGCACAGAAGGCACCCCAGCCAAGGATCAAATCAGAGCACCTCTTGCTGTGAGGCAGCAATGCTAACCGCTGCACCACCGCGGCTGCCCACCAACACAGAAACTGCCACAATGACAAATTGACATGCATACAAACCATAGTATAATATAAGTGATCAAGCCTCTTATCTCAAATACTTGAGTGGTATTAACAGAAGTAAAATGTTTAATCTTAACAACACAAGAAAAGTACACAAAATTACCACAAGATGTACAACTCAGTAGTCCCATTTCATACTGGTTTTTTTTCACATACTTGAAACCCAAAAAGTGTTGTCCCAAAGATCTTCTTTTCCTATATCCAAAAATGCATCTATCATCCACTCTTCTCTCAAAAAATTATCATTTTGTTTTATTGTATTTGTTATATGTACATTTGCATATGTTTATAATGAAAACAAAATAAAAATGTTTTTGAGGAAAAAAAATTATCATTGGTTACAATACCCCAATGTCTTTTTATAATTTCCTTAATTTTAAATGTATTGGACCCATAAGTTAAAATAAACTTGGATTTAACATCCTTATTTTCCATATTGCAATTCTTATATCTAAGTAACCTGTTGAACCTTACTTTAATTATAACCCCTTTGAATAAAAGAGTTAATTAAAGTCAGAAACTGTTACTTAGGAATATTATTTGTCACATGTTTCAGATGGCAACTACCTGCCTGTAATTGAGAAGTTCTGTGATATAGCTTCCTATAAACTGTAGTATACAGCGAACCATTCATAGATTTTATTTCAGTGAAGCATTTAAAAACTGTGCTGTACAATGATCAAAATGAATCTCAAACGCCATCCTAAATATATTACAATTCAAAAAAGTGACAAAATCTTTCAATATATCAACTCCACTTTCCCAAATCAGCCAACAATCATCCAGGTAATGAAACCTATAATTAATGTAATCCAAAAATGTATTATTATTCTCACTCTGTAAAATTTCCAACCCTAAATAATCTGTAAAAAATTCAGCATATATGGGAACAGAATTGCCCCCATTACCACTCTACTCATTTGTAAGTAACTGTCTTCTTGAAAGAAAAAAAAATGTTGTTAACTTATGATATAATAATTCTAAAATAAACTCATTAAAACCAGTATCATACTGGGCAAACTTAAACAAAACATATAGATCCAGGTGACTATTGCAGCCACACACAAGTTTAATTTAAAGCGCTTTTCGACTGCTTCCTAGCAGACTTCTTCAGAAATACAAATACCATATAACAACCTTGTTTAAATACTATAAACACCAAAAAAAGCGGGATAGTTAAACAAATAAATACAATAAATGAACACTTGTTAAAAATACAAGAGTACAAAAAATATATATATATACTCTAACTCTGTCATGATGATAAAAACATTGCACCACAATCTAAAAAACAAATTACACATTAGTTGACATTAAGTTTGTTTTTATCATCATGACAGAGTTAGAGTATATATATATTTTTTGTACTCTTGTATTTTTAACAAGTGTTCATTTATTGTATTTATTTGTGAGTTAGAGGTGTATACAGTTGTCCTGCTTGAATGGGTATTTGATTGTATTTACCAACTTGTTAATTGTTTAACTATCCCGCTTTTTTTGGTGTTTATAGTATTTAAATGAGGTTGTTATATGGTATTTGTATTTCTGAAGAAGTCTGCTAGGATGCAGACGAAAAGCGCTTTAAATTAAACTTGTGTGTGGATGCAATAGTCGCCTGGATCTATTTGTTTTTTATTCAGTTTTTCAGTGTTTGTTTTATTAAACAAAACATGTCTAACTGCTTCCATTCCACCTTGATGTGTGTACATGTGTATAGAGTATTAACATCCAGAGTTTATTCACCACTTTTTCCCTTTCAAAATATTCAAACTATGGGTGGAATCTTTTAAGTCTCGCTGAAATCAGAGACAAAATGGGTTTCAAATATTGTTCCATATATTTCACTTATACATAGAAGTATATATGCACGTATATGTTGCAGTATGTAGACACATACAGTTGTGTGCACTTTTTTGTCATAGCTGCTCATATGTACAACACACACACACACACACACACACACATATATATATATATATATATATATATATATATATATACACACACACATATATATATATATATATATATATATATATATTCCTGGATAACTATATTTGTTACATTTATTATTATATATTTTCTCTCTCTCGTTGTCTCTAAATATATAATTAGTTGAACTGACATAAAAGTAAACTACAAATCATCAAGCATAAATGCTCAAACCACAAATTATTGAAAAAAAAAAACAGAAAAAAATCAGAAAATATGTTACTCCCCCTCTGCACCCTCCCACAACCTCTGCCAATGATTTATATCAACTTCGAGAACACAATACACTAGAAAAGTACAATTTCTGATCCCTTCTGTGCTGCAATCTTGCAAAGAAAAAGTCCATAACAACAATCAGCTTATTTTTGATAAGTTGTATTGGCTTTTTCTTTTTTTTTTTTTTTTCTTTTTTTGCTAAACTGTTTTTTTGATCAAAGGCCAGTATTTCATGCACAGACACACACACACACACACACACACACACACACACACATTTGTGTGTGTGCACACTTGGGAGTAGTATAGGCACTTATGCTTTCTGCTTTTATAACTAGCATAGCATGTGTAGTACAGAAGGTAGCACTCTTGCTTTAATCTAGGATTGTGATGGATGTTTAATTTCAGTTCTAGCAGAATGTATTTGTAGCTTTTAGGCAGATGGCATTGTGTGCTGGAACATTAACATGATTCACAGAGAATGAGTATATGGATTCAGAGTTACATACTAATGAGGGGTACATCATATGCAGCTCCGAGAGCATAAAATGTATCTGTTTTTAATTTTTTATTACGTAATAAAGACAACAACCCACAAACATCTATTGTATTGGATCAATTTTTAAGTGCATTTATTACGTATATTTAGTATTGCAGAATTCAGATTTCTGTAGTATTTGTTAACCTTTTCTTCTTGTTTTGTGTCTCCTAACAGGTGCTGAGATATAATTTGGAAAGGTGTGAAGTGTGTCAAGAGAAGGCATTGTCTGGTGGAACAATACTGGGAGACATTTATGGGTTTTATGTGTGTCAGTGATGCATACATAAAGTAGAAATGGAACTTTTCTCAAGGCATGCACAAAATTTTCCCATAAGCAAATGAACATGTATGGTCTCCCATCATGCCACAGTAAAGGTATGTGTTAAATGTGTTAGTAGTGTTAACCACTTTTACAATTCCAGTTTGATAACAGTCTAAATAGTGGTTACTTATCATGTAGTCCTGCATAGATACTTTAACTGCTGTTTATACTGTATAATTCATGTTATATTTTGTATGCATTGCTTTGTTGGTTGCTTGCTGTTGTTTGCTGTGCTGTATCTTTTCAATGCTTTATCCATTTTTTTGTATTTAGGCTGTTTGTTATGTAGTCTGTATATATAAGAGAGATTGCTAGTGTGCGCCATAGTGGTTCATACTTAATTCTTCTGGTGTTGACAGGGTGTTGCTGTGTTCATATGTGCATGATAATACATATGCATGCTTGTGCTCAATATATGAGCAATTGTCATGTAAAAGTATACACAGCCATCAGTGACTATGTACTGTAACATATATGTCCATATATACTTGCATGCACCTTCCATTCTCTGCAATGTTATTATTTCCTTGAAAGTCAGATAGCAGAAATATATATATATATATATATATATATATATATATATATATATATCATATAGATATATATATATATATATATATATATATATATATATCATATATATATATATAGATATATATATGATATAGATATACATGGCTTACAATCAAAATTTCAAAGGCTGGATTGTGAACGTAGTGTGGGCGAAAAGCAGTTGTTAAGGTTGCACAATGCTGAACTGGATTAATCTGACTTCATAATAACGAACATAAAACTTGATTCGTTGTTATGAGTCCAGCATTGTGAACAGAGATCATGGTACAGTGAGGATCAGGGAACTTACCCCTTTCCTCACTATAGTGTGATCTCAGAGTTGGTATATATAATTTGTAGGGTGTGTGGGCTAAAACATGAAAGAACATACAGACTTTTGAAACTGGAAGTCTGGTATATCGAATTTCAAACGTCATATTTATGATGTTCTACGCATAGGCTAGATGATGTTTTCATTTTCAGGACTTTAGTTTGGTGTTTTGAAGGCAAAACATTTTGCCTTCAAGATTTTGATAGTGTATATATATATATATATATATATATATATATATATATACAGTATATAAGAAAATATATATGTTTTCATTTTGTTTCACATGTGTACTTAACATATGAACATAAACTGATTCTTCTGCTCGCATCACAATAACATTGTTAATCCTCGCAGAATGTTACGGGTTATGGCAGAATGCTTATTCATTCCTGGTCTGCACAGAGTAAGGTGCCCATTGTCAATAACAACTATTACTGTTGTCATGTTCACAAAAATGTCAAGTATTTAACTTATATTATGCATATTAAAAATAATTACGCATAAAGCTGTAGCAACTGTAATATGAGTGTAAAATAAATGCAGAAGATACACATTCATGTTGTTTATTTAGTTTAAAGGTCAGATGCTTTTTCAGGTTGAGCTACTTTTGCAGTTTGACATCCTTAATCCTCTTGTAGCTACTTACTGCGTTACTTAATCCTTTTATACATAGATATCGTGTTAGACTAGTATACACAATACAATAAATCTAGTAATCCTCACATTAAGACATTTATATTGGGTAATAAAGTACAAGAAGACATATCATAATCATTTTTGTTGTGTACACCCATATCTATAATTAAGCACTCTACTAATACCTGCAGAATGCTGAATCATTCATGGTCTAACTCTATGTGATAAGCTAAAGTGTTTTTTTCGATCAAAGGCCAGTATTTCATACATACACGTGCACAGTAATAGTGTCGTAAATTCCCCCTGTTTTTTTGTTCATACAGCTTGACTATGATAGAATGACAGAATCAGATATTGAATATTCCATTTTAATGTGTAGGAGTGTCAAGGTCTATGTTTTTCCTGTTGAGCCACTTTCGCAACATTCTTGTTTAGCCTTCACATACAAAGCTATTGCTGTTAGTGTGCTGTGCACTATCTGATTTTTGTAATAGCCTCAGAAAGAGCCAAAGGTATATTACCCCAAAGATTCCAAGTACGTTTGCTGATGGGTTTTGACTACCATCCCTATCTTCCTGTTAAAATCTACATATATTTATACATACTTATGTGCGAGACAGTTCAAGAGAGTCTGACTGCTGTAGTTTAGCTTATATTTTTGCATGCCAAGTAAGTCACACTGCTCTCTGTATTATCTCCTTTTGTGCCTTTTTTTGGTGTGGGTTTCATCTACTCCAGTATATTCACTGGTAGGTGTTGCATTATTTGTTTGCCTGTATGAATACACTTTTTTGACATTATTTGTCAATGAAGTGTGTGTTGTCTAACAGTTGATGGAGAGAATTAGGGTACAGGCTGGAGTTTCTATAGTACAGGGTTTGATTCCCTCAGCCTTCATTTGCTGACTGTGAGTAAGGTAGATAACCAGACATTTTCCTAGGTCACACCTGAAAATGTGCTATGGGCCCACCTGTTTAGCAAACAGTTATTATTAGTATTACAATGTCATGTTACAGAACTCTATGATACATACACTTACTCCCTTCTGTAGTTACTTATGACAATGTTATATAGATGTTGTGATGTCATTATTGTATTTCTTTTGTGCATTTCACCTTCTTTATAATGATAAAAATAAATCACCCAAAACTGGACTAAAAACTCCTTTTAATCAGTAAAAAGCAAGACAGAATCTCCCAGTAACTAGTTATTGGGAGATTCTATCTTGCTTTTTACTGAGTTATTGGGAGATTCTGTCTTGCTTTTTATCAAGTTATTGGGAGATTCTGTCTTGCTTTTTACTGAGTTATTGGGAGATGCTGTCTTGCTTTTTACCAAGTTATTGAGAGATTCTGTCTTGCTTTTTACTTAGTTATTGGGAGAGTCTGTCTTGCTTTTTACTAGTTATTGGGAGATTCTGTCTTGCTTTTTACTGAGTTATTGGGAGAGTCTGTCTTGCTTTTTACTGATTAAAAGTGGAGTTTTTAGTTCGATTTTGGGTCATTTATTTTTACTAGTATTGACCCTAGTTGGATTGTGCGTCGCCTCATTCTTTGTAATGATGTCACATTAAGATAACTGCAGAGGTAATACCTGGTTTGCCAGTGTGAAACAATGTTGCCACAATGTACAGTGTATATATTTGCATATACATTGATGTTTTATAATGCAGAAGGCACATGTTGAAATGTGTTTCTTAAAATACAGTCATGTAAATTATTTCTTGATGACACACCACACTTTACACTGACATTATCAGTTGCAAGTGTACGCATGACAATGCGATGTATAATAAGACAGTGCATGCTTGAAATCAATGTATAGTATCTACTATAGCAATAACCCATGGCTGGGTGTGGGTAATGCTGTATTTACACACGGTTGGTGTGGTTTGGTCGCGAGGACGAAGCCCGAGTGACCAAACAAAGCCAACCGTGGGTAAATCTAGCATTGCCCACACCCAGCCGTGGGTTTTATACAATGGTGTTTGTTTTGTGTTATGTTATGTTTGTGTTCCTGTTATTTAGGTTTTTGTTTGCTTTAGTTTGTATTCTTGCACTTTATCTAAGATAAAATAGTCCACACTTTTAGTTCATGTTTGTTTATTTTATTAAAGGTTTAGAGAGCGGTATCGAGAAGTGCAGTGCTTGCATTTTTGTGTGTTTTTTGTCTGTTGTGGCATTTTTAGAATTGTTAAATGTAGTTTAGTACATCGTATGTTACGCATGCACTTTTGAAAGAAGAGGTTGATGGAGTGTGGATCTGGCTTTACCAAGTAGATTGGTGTGTATGAGCTGACGGATGGAGGACTGTATCAGGAAACAAGACTCTGTGCTGGGTGCTTGAGGTATGCTATCGGAGAGTTGATTACAGTTTTGCTGCTTTTTCTCCTTTTACATAGGGACTTCTGTAATGGTATGTTCTCCGTTTACATAGGGACTTCTGTAATGGTATGTAAAGTGTATACTTGAAAGAAACAGAGTTACAAGTCGCGAGTGAGGGTGGATCTGCTTTTACGAAGTTAATTGCTGTTCGAGTTGAGGGACTGAGTTGTATATTAACAATAATGGGTTTTGGGTGATTCAGCTGCAATTTATTATGGTTTTGGTTCTTGCCATTGTATGCTTTACTGTGTTTTATCCGTTTAAAGTTTTGCCATTGTCGCTGCATGGTACGTTATTGGCTGGACTTTTTCGTTAGTTCGTTTTGATTTACCATGTGCACGCTGGTTGGATTAGCCAGTCAGCATGCATTCACATTTATCAGCTTTTCCGAGTTTGCATTGTATAATATAGTGTAGACTTTGCTTGTGTGTACATTATCTATTATGATTTAATACTTTGCATTTATCAGGACATTGGCAGTCTGACATTATATGTGTAGAAAAAGGGAGGGGCTCATTCATTGTTTGTAAAGTCATTAGCATCTCTTCCACATTGGCTACAAGAATAAATGTTAATCTTGTATTCTATGAATACTTTGCAGATGAGCATGACAATACCATTTGTGCTTCAAGTTGTACATATTCATATGTGCTATTTCTACGACTAACACAGTACATATATTATTCAGTGACGTATTTCACATGGGCATAACATTGCTGATGTTTTTTGACTCTGTATTAATGATCGGTCGAGGCCCGGGTTAACAATGACCACCACCAGTACTGTTAGCCAACAGGGTGCTGGCGGAAATTGGGCTACTGTTGGCCGAAGGAGGAGAAGAGGCAGAAGACATGGCCGAAGGCAGGAAGAGAGGAGAAAGGCTAGGACTGTGGTAGTGAGGGTCAGAACTTTGAATGTTGGCAGTATGACTGGTATAGGGAGAGAGCTAGCTGATATGATGGACAAAAGGAAGGTTGGTATATTGTTTGTGCAAGAGACCAGATGAAAGGGGAGTAAGGCTAGGTGTATTGGAGGTGGGTTCAAATTGTTTCATCATGGTGTGGATGGGAGGAGAAATGGCGTAGGAGTTATTCTGAAGGAACAGTATGCTGAGAGTGTTTTCGAGGTGAAAAGAGTGTCAGATAGAGTGATGTTTATGAAGCTGGAAATTGATGGTGTAATGATGAATGTTGTTAGTGCATATGCTCCCCAAGTTGGGTGTGCAATGGATGAGAAAGACAAATTTTGGAGTGAATTGGATGAAGTGGTGATGACTGTACTCAAGGGTGAGAGAGTGGTGAATGGAGCAGATTTCAATGGGCATATTGGTGAAGGTAACAGAGGGGATGAGGAAGTGATGGGTAGGTATGGTGTTAAACAAAGGAATGCAGAAGGTCAGATGGTGGTGGATTTTGCGAAAAGGATGGACATGGCTGTGGTGAATACGTATTTTAACAAGAGGGAGGAGCATAGGGTGACATACAAGAGTGGAGGAAGATGCACACAGGTGGATTATATCTTATGAAGGAGGGCCAGTTTGAAGGAGATTGGAAACTGTAAAGTGGTGACTGGAGAAAGTATAGTTAGGCAGCATAGGATGGTGGTTTGTAGGATGACTTTGGTGATCAAGAAGAGGAGGAGGTGTGTGAGGGCAGCACCAACGATCAAATGGTGAAAATTGAAAAAGGGTAATTGTGAGGTGGTTTCAGGAATGAGTTAAGACAGGCACTGGGTGACAGTGAAGAGTTACCAAATTGCTGGGTAACTACAGCAGAGCTAGTAAGGGAGATGGCTAGAAAGGTGCTTGGTATCACATCTGGACAGAGGAAGGACAACAAGGAGACATGGTGGTGGAATGAGGAAGTACAGGGGAGTATACAGCGAAAGAGGTTGGCAAAGAAGAAGTGGGATTGTCAGAGAGATGAAGAAAGTAGACAGGCATATAAGGAGATGAGGTGCATGGCAAAGAGAGAGGTGGCGAAGGCTAAGGATAAGGCATATGAAGAGTTGTATGAACGGTTGGACACTAAGGAGGGAGAAAAGGACCTGTACCGATTCGCTAGACAGAGGGACCAAGCTAGGAAAGATGTGCAGCAGGTAAAGGTGATAAAGGATAATGAGGGAAACATACTCACAAGCGAGGAGAGTGTGTTGAGGAGATGGAAATAATACTTTGAGGGGTTGATGAATGAAGAGAATGAGAGGGAGAGAAGGTTGGATGATGTAGGGATAGTGAATCATGAAGTACAATGGATTAACAAGGAGGAAGTAAGGATAGCTATGAAGAGAATGAAGAATGGAAAGGCTTTTGGCCCAGATGACATACCTGTGGAAGCATGGAGGTGTTTAGGTAAAATGGCAGTGGAGTTTTTAACCAGATTGTTTACTGAAATCTTGGAAAGTGAGAGGATGCCTGAGGAATGGAGTAAAAGTGTTTTGGTACTGATTTTTAAGAATAAGGGTGATGTGCAGAGCTGTGGTAACTACAGAGGGATTAAATTGATCAGTCACAGCATGAAGTTATAGGAAAGAGTAGTGGAAGCTAGGTTAAGAAGGGATGTGATGATTAGTGATCAGCAGTATGGTTTCATGCCGGGAAAGAGCACTACAGATGCGATGTTTGCTCTGAAAGTGTTGATGAAGAAGTACAGAGAATGTCAGAAGGAGATGCATTGTGTTTTTGTAGACTTAGAGAAAGCATATGACAGGGTGCCTAGAGAGGAGTTGTGGTATTGTATGAGGAAGTCAGGAGTGTCAGAGAAGTATGTAAGAGTGGTACAGGATATGTACGAGGGTAGTGTGACAGTGGTGAGGTCTGCGGTGGGAGTGACGGATGTGTTTAAGGTGGAGGTGGGGTTACATCAAGGATCAGCTCTGAGTCCTTTCTTATTTGCAATGGTGATGGACAGGTTGACCTATGAGATCAGACAGGAGTCCCCGTGGACTATGATGTTTGCAGATGACATTGTGATCTGTAGTGAGAGTAGGTAACAGGTGGAGGAGACCCTGGAGAGATGGAGATATACTCTAGAGAGAAGAGGAATGAAGGTCAGCAGGACCAAGACAGAATATATGTGTGTGAATGGGAGGGAGGATAGAGGAATGGTGAGGATGCAAGGAGGAGAGGTGGCAAAAGTGGATGAGTTTAAATACTTGGGGTCAATAGTTCAGAGTAACTGTGAGTGTAGAAAAGAGGTGAAGAAGAGAGTACAGGCAGGATGGAGTGGGTGGAGAAGAGTGTCAGGAGTGATTTGTGACAGACGGGTACTTGTAAGAGTGAAAGGGAAGATCTACAAGAGGGTAGTGAGACCAGCTATGTTATATGGGTTGGAGACAGTAGCATTGACAAAAAGGCAGGAGTTAGAGCTGGATGTGGCAGAGTTAAAGATGTTAAGATTTGCACTGGGTGTGACGAGGGTGGACAGGATTAGGAATAAGTATATTAAAGGTTCAGCCCAGGTTGGAAGGTTTGGAGACAAAGCCAGAGAGGCAAGATTATGTTGATTTGGACATGTGCTGAGAAGGGATGCTGAGTATATTGGGAAAAAGATGCTAAGGATGAAGCTACCAGGTAACAGGAAAAGAGGAAGGTCTAAGATAAGATTTATGGATGTGGTGAGAGAGGACATGCAGGTGGTTGGTGTGACAGAGCAAGATGCAGAGGACAGGAAGAAATGGAAACAGGTGATCTGCTGTGGCGACCCTTAATGGGAACAGCCGAAAGAAGATGATGATGATGATTAATGTTTTTGGCATTTCAGTATGGTGTATTTCATTGTTCCACACATTTATATATTATTCTCATGATTTCTTATACATTGAGGTGAGCAATATCTCTAGCTGAATTTCAGTTTTGAACATTATTATGTATATCCTGACACTTCAAGGTTTTGCTGTGGTAGTTTGAGGTCCTACTTGAAAGTAATTTGATGTGTGATGTGTGCACAGTGTTGTATACTTTTAATGCTTAATGCATGTGTTTTATCCGAACAAATGTTCTTAGTGTGTATCCTCTCCACATATAATGTTCATGTTATGTACATTTCATTACCAGACATACATACATCACTGTAGTATGTACTATACACAGCCTGCAGCCATGATTATCTGACAAACTGTATCTATCCATGTGGATAAATCATATGAAGTAGCACTTATTATGGAGAACTGTGTCCTGGATACAGATACTGGCACACCTCCTGTGTATACTGTTACAAGATAGTTCCATTACAACATATACAGCCACATCTCATTGTGTCTCAACTACCAAGCCCATAAGGGGAAGCTCTCCAAAACCCAATATTTTGGTCGTAGGCGACTCCATTGTGAGGCACATAGATGTCCCTCTTATCCAGCTAGATAAGGAGAAGGTTACGGTTAGTTGTCTGTCAGGGGCCAGGTCTGTCAGATCGTGCAAGCACTCAGGTCAGTTACTCCTCAGTACTAGTATGACTCAGTCATAGTCAATGTGGGTGTGAATGTCCTCAGATGTACCTCCTTGGATTATATGAAGAGAGACATGATTGAGCTCTCAGAATATGTGTTACAGATAGGTATGAGCCTATTACTGATCATCTTTAACAATTGGCTTAGCTAATGATGTCATTCCAAAGAAGGCCAATCCTTGTCAGCCTGGGAGGACATGATTGATAGATTATACTGTTTTGCCATGGATGGTCTTCAACTCTCCCCTATAGGCTTTCAGATATTGGTCAAAACATTATCTACCCCTATAGTGCCTTTTTTTACACATTACCAAACAAACAAACCTTCCAACATAACAAAATCTTCTCAGGACAAGCCAAAGATGTTACTGATCAATGCTAAGAATCTCAAAATGAAACTGCACTCTCCAGAAGTTCTGCTCTCCCTGGAGAATGCTGATGTCTCTGCAGTAACTTAAACATGGTTCTAAGCTATGGAACGCACTCTGGTAGTACATGGCTACTATAATGCCTTCCACACCTGTAGACCAGCTACTGCACAAGAAGGGACAAGAGGTGGAGGTGTATCTATCTACATAAAGGATAAGCACACCTCAAAGATGGTCATATAGTATGACATGCTTGAGCTAGTCCATGTCCAACTAACCATTGGAAAAATCCATTATCATATTCCTGCTAGGTACAGATACCCCATCATGAACCAGGAAACCCATACATCATACCTGAAGTTACTAGAATCACTCACCATTCAGCCTAATGCCAACTCATGGGTGATTTTAACTACCCCTCCATTATTTGGGAGGCATATATGACAACTAACATACAGGTCCAAAGATTTCTTGACTTTGTAACTTCAAATGCCCTGGAGCAGCTAATCTCCACTCCCACTAGGGGAACAAATATCGTAGATCACAAATATGGGAGATTGCTGCACCCCCCCCCCCCAAGCATGATGCCCATACCGGTAAGATCAGATCTGCCTTCAAATACGGGTAAAACTAGTCCCCTCACCAAACTTCAAAAATTTTAAGAACGTCTCTATGGTAAATTGTCCCTTATTAAGGTATGGCATAG
Organism: Protopterus annectens; assembly: GCF_019279795.1. NCBI lineage: Eukaryota > Metazoa > Chordata > Ceratodontiformes > Protopteridae > Protopterus > Protopterus annectens. Next base: position 715,555,413 of record NC_056731.1, read on the forward strand.
CTAGTTTCAAAACTCCTCCAAATCCAGAAAATTCAGTAAGCTATGCAGGGGGTATACATAAAAGCCCTGTACAGCCATATAAACAACCGCATAGAAATGGCAGTACCAGACTGAAATAACCCCAGGTCAAACCACAAAAACAAGCCACCTTGGTGGACCCCTGGTATTAATGGTTGCACAACAAAAGAAAGAAAATCCTGTAGAAAAGTAAGAGGGAATGTGCACAACACAGAAAAATATCCCTCATTAGTCTAAACAAGCAAATCAGGGTACTAGTCAAGTCTCTGAAAGCAGACTTTGAGGTAAAAATAGTCTCCAAAGCTAAGTATAACCATAAGGCATTTTTCAGTTATGTCTACAATCTTAAGGGCAACATCCAACAATGTACGGAATTAGCTGCAGACAGCATTACCTATACTCAGTCAGAGGATATAGCAAATCTCTTGGCTGACAAATTCAGCTCAAAATTCACCTCCCCATTACCCCCAGTTCTTCCCCAAGAAATACCCTCCACCAGTCCACTACCAATTATCACTAAAGAACTAGTTGCCACGGCACTCTCTAAAGCTAACAATGCTGTTTCAATGGAGCCTGATTATATACCAGGTTGCCTCTTAGAAAGCTTGACTCAGGACTTTTCAGGCCCATTAGACTCTCTATTTAACCACAGCCTCTGCAATGGCTTTGTCCTGATAGAGTGCAGGACAGTAACAGTCATTCCTCTGCAGAAGTTGGAACCATCTACTGATCTGGGAAATTACAGACCCATAAGTTTGACTAGTCTTATATGTAAGGCCATGGAAAGATTAATCATGGACCTGATAAATAATGACATAGAAAACCTCCGAACTCTGGACCTGACCCAATTTGCCTTTTTCAAATGCAGGTCAAGTCTACTAAATCTGGCAGATTTCTCTGGGAAAGGATAAAACAGTACATACCACCTACCTTAACCTGGCCAAGGCATTTGACACAATTCCCCATTCAGATATTATAAATAAACTCACAAAACTGGCCATAATCCCTACATCAGCAGATGGATAGCCAGTTGGTTCATGGACAGGACACATGTTAAAGTGGATGAATCCAGATCCAGCAAAGACCATTTCCTAGTTGTGTACCACAGGGGTCAATGCTGGGACCACTCCTGTTAAGAATATACTTCCTTGAAGTCAAGGCTAATGTGGCTGAAGGAGCGTCTAGATCAGACAAATAACCGGTGCCAAAAACATGTCCTAAAACTAAATGTGACTAAATATGAAAAAAATGCATTAGCATACTCTTTGGGAAGTCAGATACTCCTGCAAATTGCAACATCAATAGCACACCCTTAAGAATACACTCAGAGGTGAGAGATCTAGGTACCCAGATGGATAGTAGCCTGAACTTTGGCTGCCATGCATCCACAGTGATGAGGAAGTCCTTCTATGTGGCACAATCCAAGTAAATTATAGTCTTGCTGTACTCCACCCTCATTAGACCAATAACAGAGTACAATGCTCCACTTGGTATGTACTTGACTAGGCACTTAGAGCAGCTGAGTGACCTCAGAGGTTCCTCACAAAGAAAATACAGGATGTAAACAACATGTCCTATGTGGATAGACTAAAAGCCCTATTCCTTTACTCTGTCTCCTACCAGCTGTTAAGGGGTGACCTATGGCTGATCTACAAGGCACTCACAAATCCAGCCCTGATGTTACACCACCACAAATCAAACAGTATGAGGGTCACATGATCTAGGGATCTAAACTTAGTAAGCACCTCAAACAAAAAATGCTGAAAAGACTGATATGTATCTCAGAGATTGACACTTCTTTGGAACAGGCTTACTAGTCATGTTACATACAGCCCTTCCCTGGCCCTCTTTGAAAGCAATTTGGATCAATTGATGGAGAATCACAAATTCACACCTGTAAGATTGTCAAGGCATAAGCACAAACCCATGCCACCCTCTTTACCCTAGGGTCCATATATTGATCAAAATCAGGTTATATTGGCTAGGTTTGTAAGGGCTTTTAAGCCACTAGTCATCTCCTATGAACCTATACATACCTAAATACATATCTAGTCTTCATTCATATTCTAGGTGCCCATACATGTTTCCCTACATTAATGTATGAGAGTGGTAACATACCATTGTAGAGGACAGCAATTCCTACTGCCTATTTTATGTCATGATAGTGTAGTTTTATGTACACTATATCATGAGAGTGTAGTGTTATGCACACTTCATATTCATCATGATGTGTGATTGCCAAACACATGCACTGAATCAGTATACTGACTGTTAACGGTTACTAAAACATGGGATTGATGGTTATGCGCATAACTTTATCACATATGTGTTCTTATCATTGCACATGTATGTATGAACTGTATAATATCTGTGATGTGCAAGAATGATTGACAGTGGTGGGTGTAGACTTTCCTTAATTAGTTCTACTGCATATTGATATGGCTATGTAAGAACATGTGACACAATTTTTTGCAATGATTCTATTAACTACATTTTACAGAGTCCTGAACATGAACCAGCCTCTTCCTCCAGAGAAGATGTCAGAGATGATGAGCATGACCATTGTCAGGGGAATCCCCATCAAAGGAGAAGGAAGACAAAAATGGCAATGAGAGGTCATAACTGTCAGGTGCTGTCGTTCACACACACACACACACACACACACACACACACACACACACACACACACACACACACACACACACACCAAAGATGGCCTCCACCACCTGCAGAAGAAGACTGGTAGGACCACGTTTGATATGTTGTGACTGACATATTCCACACACAGATGCACGATGTCATGGGTAATTTTTTCATGACATGGTGCAGGCCATGAGTGACTCATTCCAGCAGTTTGCAAGGGAGCTCATCTGTGAGCTTTAACCATATCAGGGAAGTGCCTCCACAGTGAAAGTATGGTCTTCATATTACCTTTGTGTAATGTTGTTAGCATGTGCTTTCCACGGTTGGTGAGTGTTATTGTAATGCCATGTATATGTGCACATTAGTCCATATGGCAGTCGTGCTTTCCTTGTTATTCAGTTATACTATGTCGCAGGTTGCTCACCCATGGTATGCATTGATATGTCACTATATGCTCTGCCTTGCATGCCAGATGCCTATTATTGCCTGTGATATGGCTAACCCTTCTTCTAAGCAGCACATTGTACAGTGTAGCTAATGTGTACCAATAGCAGTTGTCTGCTGAAGCATACTTTGTCCTTTGCCATCAGAATTCATGATCATTCCTTTCACAGACTCATAAACTGCATTCCTCTCCATTGGGAGTATGCCAGACATTAGTGGCTCTTTACACTGGCACCTGCAGGAGTACAGTAATGGCACCTTTGTATGCCTTGTGTCATTGATCCTAGCTGACCACATCTAGGTACTGTGTCTCCTCACTTCTACCAGTGTTCACATTCCTGTCATATTGACAGAACATGTGCAGCTGTGGAGATGCACTGCTGTCAGAGTATGGACCATGCACACATTCCCCTTTCATGCAGTATGTTATAACAGCATGTGCAATGGAGGTAATGTTAAGGGTTCACTTTTTTTTTGTTTTATTTTTACTTAGCTGTACTGAGTCTCTTTGGGAACTGTCATGCACATCACAAGGTGAGGAAAGTATGCATCGCAGAGACAAGTATCATGTGCACATGCAACTGTCATGCCACTCTACATATGTTTCTGTGTTCCCTTGTGTGTAGTATCACAGCTGTGTGTGTTGTACTTTCCCCTTGTTCACATTTTCAAGTATTTAGTTATATTGCTGTGTGCCATGTTACAGGTGTGTTTCAGATTCACATAACTGTCTGTTTCTCCACTGTCCATTGCTGAGTTGTAGTACTACAAATTGTATGTCCACTAATGTGCACATCTGTTGTGTCTGTGATGTCATGCTGCAGACAAAGATATTTGTAGACATTAGCCTTGGATTACACTGAAAATATTTTCTGAGTGCAGCTTGTGCCACCTTACATTTACCACCACACAACAGTGTCACTTTGCTACATGAAACATTCACATGGCTCACACAGTTGCATATCCTCTTCTGGCCATGGCCTGCTATATGTGTGGGTTGTACAGGTATATTATATAATGACCCCCCCCCATTAATATTCTAAAACGTGCACGCTGATTGGTCAGCATGCACGTTGTAAATCAGACTTATACTAATGTAAAAAGGTCCGGTTGCCCGGACATTTTCCATTAGTATGTCTTTTTTTACAGCAACGGAGAGCGCAAGATCTCCGTTGCTTTTTAGACACTGTCTCGCTAAGTTAAAGGAGTTTAACATAGCGAGACAGCTTTAAAAAAAATAACGGAGATCTTCCTTTCTCTGTTGCTTTTTTTAAAGCTGTCTCGCTATGTTAAATGGGTTTAACATAGCGAAACAACTTTAAAAAAAAGCAATGGAGATTCTCTGTTGCTTTTTTTAAAGCTGTCTCGCTATGTTAAACTCCTTTAACATAGCGAGTCACTTTGTAAAAAACAACGGAGGTCTTGCTTTCTCCGTTGCTTCCACCCACAGCTCTGATGTGCTGAGTAAGCTTACGCATGCGCAGTACATCAGAACTGCCGCAGAATACCAGACAGCTGTGGAAGGGCAGCAAGGAGGCATTATACATATAAAGTAAGTATTTTTTTCTTAAATAATGTCATTGTATAATAGCAATAACCCACTTCTGGAAGTGGTTAATGCTGGATTTACCCACGGTTGTCTTTGTTTGGCCACTCGGGTTCACCCTCGTGACCAAACCACACTAACCGTGGGTAAATCCAGCATTAACCACACCCAGGTGTGGGTTATTGCTATATTAATCCACAGTGTGGTGGGACATGTTTTCCTGCACATGCATTCCTACATTTTCCTTCCCACAATTGTACATTATACCTTTGTACTTTTTTGTAGTTGTGACATCTGTTTTAATGAGTTTGCGTGACAGTCCATATGGATTATGCAGTATATTCTGGGCAGAGTCTGTGCTGTTGTATATAACTGTGTTGTATGTCTAATCTGCACACAAACGTATGCTTGCTTGTAGTCACATATGCATGCTACATATATTTACCATTTTATGCAGTATGTAGTGCCACTATTAAGCTCACTGTCGGCAGCATGTTGATCTTGTGCTGTGTTAATAGACATATGCATGCATAATACTTTGCTGTTGAAATCACCATACTGCTTATTCCCTGTAAGCATGCCTCACCATGGCAACTGTGTTTTATCTGAGGGAAGTCTGCATATGATCAGTCATTCCCACAAGGACATTGTTTCCCATATGATACACATATGCATGGCATATATTTTCTATGGTGTGATGTGTGACTGCAAACCTTTATGACAGTTGCATGACTGGCCTGTGATAGTACAGTGCTGTAGGGGCAGTTTGTCCTCATGTGCACTTGTCTGCACCACAGAGTTATAATGTTGATCCATGTATAAATTCTACATGTGTTTTCTGCACAGGTGTAACATGATCTCATTAGGCAACCATGTATATACTCCTGAATTTGTGGTACAATATCATGTTTGTGATGTTATGCTACAGTCCTGTGGCCAGTGTGTGCTCACAATACCATGCAGATAATGTTCAGAGACACACCATTATGTTTGCCACACACACACACACACATATGTATACATCTATATTTCCTTATATTTTTTAATAGTTTGTATGTCTTAGGTGTCTTGATTTGGATGATGTTACGGTTCCTTTAAATGTCTTTATCATGTGATTAAAAAGACTTTTTAAACACTAATCAAATTGAGTTACTTGAGTCTGATGAAGTCATGCTAAATTTAAGGGATAAAAGTGCTTCATCCATGAATGATTTGTTGGATTTGAATTAAAATGGTGTCTATTCATGCAGTTGGCTGATACATTTGTGTTGGAAGCCATTGCATTCAGTACCTGTGTTTTCCTGTGAGAATTCCTCTTGATGGAAACTAGATCACTAGGTCTTCTAAAATTTGATTTATCTGTGGGGAATTCCTCAGGTAGATCTTTTTGCCTTCTCTCTAAACAGTCAACTGGCATAGTTGTGTTCCAGGACTCCATGCAAGAAGGCCTGGAAGACAGATGACTTTTCATTTTCTTGGACAGGAAAGTTCATGTATGCCTTTCTGCCCTTTTAACTGTTTTCCAATGTACTTCTGAAGATTCAGAAGGAATCCCCCAAGATCACGGTGGTGAATTCCTTCTGAACCAGGCAACAATATTTCTCCCTTCTTTTGGAAATGGCCAGGGGCAATTGCCACTTGCTTTCTTGCAGACTGGATCTACTCACACAAGAACAGGAGTGTTTGATACATCCAAATACCCAACCCCAAAATATTACCACTGAGTGCCTGGATGATAGGGTCTTGATGCCTTTTAGGTACCTGCTTGCTGAAGACATGCAGTAGGGACTGATGCAGATAAGAAAGCCTGCCACTAGAAAGTAAGGTATAAACGAATGGAAAATTCTTTCTTGTTATTGTCAATGAAACAAACAATACCCATTCATGGCTAATGTTTCCCTGGTTTTGTAATATTTGTGTCAGTTACTATCACATGGCCTGTCTTAATCCTCTATAAATGTTCATTTGGCATCCATTTCAGCATTCCTGCTCAAGGATCCCACTCTCTCAATGCATTCTCATGAAAAAATGTATTTGAAAGGGGTTTTGCATAAGGAGCCTCCCAGAAAACACAATGGCTTCTCCTTGGGAACTTAATTTTGTGTTACAGAAGCTATCAGTTGCTCCATTTGAACCAGCTCATCTGGCTGACTTGAGGTTCTTAACATGGAAAACAGTTTTACTTGTTCTTCTTTCGGCTTTTCCCAGGTAGGGGTTGCCACAGCGGAACTCCAGTCTGCTAATGATTGGCAGTAGATTTTTTATGGGTGCCGAGGTCCCAGCTCGACTCCCAACCTTCAGCGAAGGCACACCCATTCTACGCATGTCTTTCGAATGCCACTCGACTGCGGGGAGGACATGTAGACTCCACACAGAAGGTGCTCCAGTCGAGAGTCAAATGGGAGAACCTCTTGCTGTGAGGCAACAACGTTACCGCTGCACCACCACAGCTTTTTTGGAAAACAGTTTGCCGTAATCTCTGCAAGAAGAATATCTGAGTTGCAGGCACTTATGATCTGCCAACTTTATCTCATTTTACACAGAGTCAGTGTTTCTTTGACAGCTAATCATTCTTTTATGCCTAAAGTGATATCTGAGTTTACTTTAAGACAAGCTATCCACCTTCATGTTTTATTTCCGGAAAAAAAATGAAAGAGAAAGGATACTTCTTACCTTGGATGTCCATACGCAAAACAAAATCTTTCAGAAATTGCGACAAGTTTTTCATTTCTTGAGAATTTAAGAAGAAGGGGCAACCTATGCCAAAGCAGACTATTTCCAAATTGTTGTCTCAAGATATTACCTTTTGTTATTCCCAGCACAATAAAACTATTCCAGGCAGGGTAAAGGCACCCTCTACCAGGGCCTTGGCTTCATCTGTGAATCTATGACTTTTTGGAAAGGGGTGGACTCCTAAAAGTATTCTAGAAGCAGCAAGTAGGTCCTCTGTGCATACTTTTACAGAGTGCTATAAACTAGCTTCCTTTTCCTGGTCTAGGTCAGGCTTTGCTAGGCCCACACACAGGATGATCTTGAACCATTCCACCTATAAGTAATTCTAAGCTATTGTAATCTACCCTTATAGCATAGGCTACTGTAGCTGTGACTAATTTGAAGAACACAGTGAAGCTGTATAAGTACTTACCATAATAGTAGATGTTCAGATGATCACTGCTGCAGTAGCCTTTCCTGCAATTTATCTCCCTGTTTTTGTTTTTTTTTTCTGCAGGGTGTGGACATGTGTTTTTGCTTTTCCTAGCAATGTCCTGTCAGGGCTTAGCCTCCCTCTCTCAGCTGGCATGAAAGCTCTGAAGGGCTTGTTGCTCAAACCAGTCTTTTTAGTCAGCTCATCTTGGAATGACCAATGAGTTTGCATGTGGAAGGTGTCCTGAAGCTTTAGAAGCTGGACCACTGTTATATCCTTTGCAGGCTACTGCAGCAGTGATCATTTGAACATCTACCATTATGGTAAGTTTACTTAACATAACTGTACTTTCTTTCAACTGTTTGGGCTAGATAATGTTGGCTGCAACACTGTACACGTTTAGTTCCAGAGAGAGATGGACTCAGCTTTATAAAAAATGCACTGAACGTAAGCTTAGCTATAGAAAAAGTTTTATGGATAAGTAGGGCAGAACTGCACTTTGTTATATGATCATCATCTTAGGGCTCCTTGTGGTTGTTCTTGGAGTCATACACTGCCACCTAGTATACCATACTGTGTTCTGACTTATATAAGGCAAGTGTTGTGTCATGGCACTGCTTAATCTGTCATACTTAAGGTAGATTTGTGGCAACTGGGATCAAGCTTTTTATATGTGGACAGTTAGTTCAAATCCTTTTAGCACACTTAGAGTTTTGCAGCGGTTGTATTTGACTGAAATATTTTGTTGAATATTATTTCAAATGGAATACCATTTGGTCCGATTCTTTACTATTTGTAAAAGTCAGTGATGTTGGGCTAGAGCTAGGGTTTGGGTCGAGTTAAATACTTGATTTTGGTTATCGTTAGCAGGTTAAGTTTAGTTAGCATAAGCATTAGGTTTAAGTTACGTTCAGGACTAAGGTTAGAGTCAGAAAAATAGTGAATATTTTCAGGTGTTTGGAGTATTGTGTGGGGCACAAAGATTTTACTTGGCATAAAAGGTTATGTAAATATTATTGTAGTACTGTAAGCAGCATTTTATGTACGTTTCTTTTCCAATATTTTTTTTTTACTAAATTTTCAATACTGTGGATTTGGTTAACTTCTTTTGAATTGCTTTGTTTTCAATGAGATGTCTGAAACCTTTAGAAAAGCCAGATCTGGCATTAGGTCAGCCTACAAATTTTTACAAAGCTGGTCAGAGAACAAGGCATACATTACAGAGCAGACAAAACATATTATGAAGTTAAAACTTAAGTGGCCACAGTATACTTCCTTCCCTTTTCATAATTTACAACATCCCATGGTTGTGGAATGCATTGCATATGAATGTATATATTTCAATGTATATGCTTTCTCAATATCATTTCATCATTCAGTTTGTTTTGCACAATCAGCATGTTCTGCCACTCCCCATTTCTGACTATATAATATTTTCTATGTGTTACAGAAAGCAGCCCATACCCAGAATTTGTCTTTAGTGTCTTGTCATTACATCACAATTGAAAAAAATCAAAAACATTTCAATTGTTTAGACAATCTATCTGTTTCTGCATGTTGGGTGAGATCTAAAGTCTATGGAGGATGTCAGTGACTGAAAACAGGCCAAGGCCCAGGGTATACATTATCCACCCCTGATATCACCTTTATCTTGCTCTGTTATGGAATGCCTCTAAGCAAAAAGGCTCTTGCAAACTCAGTATAGTTACATAAAATCAAAACAATTAATGTTGTTCTTTTGTTTTTCAGTATCCACTTTATCTTTTTCATGGTTGTAGGAAAGTGGCTTTTCCTAGCAAGAAATAACCATAAGATATAAAACCAATGCTGAAGAGAACACCAGGTCATCACAAGACCATTGTTTCACCTATTAGCATGCCAGTGGGACATGACAGGAAATTAGAGACCCTGATGAAACTCAGCGTTGACAGAGACAGAACATGCAAGCTCCACACAGAATCCCACCAGAAGGGAAATGAATTGGAAAATAAGGTGCTACGAGGCAGCAGAGTTAAACACACCCCTGAATCCCCCCACCAAAAAAGAGACTGATTAATTAGCTATCAAAATCTACTAGAAGTATTCTACTCCCTATTTATATAAGTATTTATGATGGGATTTATAGTCAAACACACTGTACAATTGCACTGCATTCATTTTGAATAGGTCCTTCAAGAAGAGCCATGGAACTAATCAAGCATATTAAGCAGTGGAAAGTACCAGCAGTTAGTGCCGAAGACTCTGCATAAATAAAGAGAGGAGGAGTGATATTGGTAGAATCATTACTAGGCTTTTCTCTTTTTTAATTTCTCCAAATCTTTTGGGCTTCTAATACCATGATGGGAATGGACCCCATTCCCATCATGGAGGCTGGCATAATGGTTAAGGTGTTTACCTTACAGACACAAGATATAAGGCCAGATTCAGGAAGCCTCCGTGTAAGAGTTATAACTCTTACACGGAGGATGCAGTTAAATGGTGTGATGTCAGCATGTCATGCATATGCATGAGGTGCATGAGGCATGCTGAATCACACCGTAACTCTTACACTGTCCGTGTAAGACAGTAGGGGGCGTGTCTGTAGGCTAAGCCCTGCAAGCGGACACGCCCCCGGAAGTCTAGAATGGCTGAAAGTAAACAGCCACGAGAGAGGCCATGGAAATGTGAATAAACACACTACACAACACATGCCCCCACAGACCAGCAATGTAAAAAGTGAACAGATGTTATAAAATGAAAATGAAAACTGTTTTATTTTTTTTAAAACCCCGTAAATGTTTGCTACTGCGTGCGCTCGTGTGCGCGGGTGTGCTACTAGCGCAACTGCAGTTAGCAATCAGTGGAAAAGGATTTAGGAACTAAATATACAATGTAAGCCAAGAAGTAGTAGCATAGCGGTAGAGTTGTCGGCTTAAGAGCAGGCAGGCAAGGTTCGAGCCCACACAACAGCCTTTTTTTTTTTTTGTAAATAAGCACTAAAAAGGCCCCTGACAGTATTGTACAAATGTAAAAGTATTTCCTTTTGTAAAATGGAATGAAATGGAGCATATATTTCAAGTAATACAATAATAAAATTATTTAGAAATGTAGTGATAGCTAAGCTTTTGTGAGACAGAGTGCCCGTAGCTGAGTAGTGTTTCAAAGGCTGCAAATTGCTTGCCCATAGCTAAGCACCGGTTTAACAGGCTCAAACTGTGTGCAACTAGGTGTGCTTAGCTGAACACGTGTGTTACTAGCCAATTAAGGTTTAACCCAGCGCACACCGTTTGTGCGGAGGTGCGCGTCGCTCCCACAAGTTAACCGCCGGTGCGCATGCGTTAGCTCCGTGCAAACGAGCGCAGACCTGGTTTTAAGTGCTTAAAAGTGCTTTTGGCATGTTTTATTGACAGGTCATCAACTCATTTCTAGACAGTCATGAAAATTAAAAATCAGTGGTCAGATTCGAACCCAGGATACCATGCACTAGAGTCAAGGTACTAAACCACTAAGCCAAGACAGCAGTACTTAGAAATGCAGAAATAGCATATATATAGGATATAATCCAAAATGGAGCATGAGAAAGCAGTTTCTGTGAAGTAGATACAATTCCAAAACGGCCAATCAGAGCAATGTGTGGGAAAATCGGCATATATAAGCCCCATAGGCGGGAATACACAGCATAAACGATTGTAGAATACACTTGCAGGCAGAATGAGTGGAGTAGGTGAGGGACGTTGCTTTCGAGCACAGCGGTGGGGCGTTGAGGAGTCCAGATACATGGTCTGGCTCCTAGTTCACCATCATGAGGCCCAACTCATGCAGGGCCAGGTCTCATGGGGAGCGTACAGGGTGGAGGCATGGGACCAGTTGGCTCATGATCTCACTAGTGCTATTGGGATTCCACGTACTGGTGAGCAGGTCCGTCACCACCATGCGGACCTGAAGCGACGTAAAGAAGACCAGTTGATCCAATGGATCCAGGAGGCCCGGGATATGCCCAATGCCCCACTACTGAGTAAGTTACATTTTACTTATGTATGTAAGGAATTCAACTAGCTGATACCATGGAGATGTGTAGTCCAATATTACTCATTTTATATTACAGCTGCAGGTGTCCGCTCTATGAATCGACGGGCATATGACCACAGGCTGGCGCGGCTGCGCCACCATGCAGGTTAGTAACCCCACCTAGTACTTGTAAGTAAATATTATAGTGTAGCATGTAGCAGAACACTGCAGTGTATTGATTAAAAGTAATATAATGTGCAAGCAACAAGTGAAAGTCTGCAGGTATGGCTGCAACAAGTTCATCAGTATGCAAGTGTAACTGGAAATATAATTGATAGAAATAAATAGTGCTGTAATACAGATGTCCCACCATTAATGAAATGTAGTATAACCTGCAGTAGTCTCAAGAGTACAGCTTCAGAATCGGAGGTAATCACATGTGAGATATATCCCCTGTTGAAATGCTGAATCATGACAGAAGTGAGGCTGCTGGAAAGTGTTGGAATCACCACAGGTCTAATATGTGAACAAAGCCTAGAAGTACCAACCTGAACTGTGAAATTGCAGGATGTGTGAGAGTGACAGAAAGGGTCATGTATCAATGAATAAAGTAGTAATAACTCCTGAATATATAGGTTTCAGTGTGGTTCTACAGAACTAAATGCATGTGGGAATTAAAACTTAACATCCCAAATTGATTTCAGTGTGTCTGAATCTTGAATGTTCAGGCCAAAATCTGTATATGGTGATGACAGTCAACAATTTGCAGATAGAATGAATGATTGTCTGACATACTAAACATCCATAGTTGTCCCCTGCTCTGTCATCAAAGTGTAGCAGGATGATGTATCTGATCAAATTCAAAATAACTAGGATAGTGATGTATCTGTAACAGGTCTAGCATGACAGTCAATTAAAAATAATTTTGAAACTATCACCCACAAGTTAATTGTGTTTCTATTACAAATGTATATCAATGTATAATTTATGAATGCGTCATCATTTTCTTTCTCCACCCCACCCTATAATTGCAAATTAAAACACTCACTAAATATTGGTATGTGAACATTTCATTAACCATGGACATTTGTCCTGTTTCAAAAATATATGCATGTCTGTTGTTGCATGTGCCCTGTTCATACCTGCAAACCTCATGGCCTGTTGCCATTAATCAACCCTGCATGTTGTTTGATTGTGTATTTCCATTCAAATAATGCATGTGATATTGATATGCCCGCTGTCAATGGTGTTAATATCTGGGTGTTTGTTTAATGGGAATACCAATGCATGCTGTTACAACTAATTTGAATGGAATAATATGCCACTAACCCAAACTAACATAACATACTCACAAACCTAGAACGTTTGGGAAGGCAGGTCCCAGCAGACCCACCTCTCCCACCACAGCTGACAACTGCACCTAACACTAGTGCCCAGGCTGGACCCTCCTCCGGTGGCCCTGTGCCACCTTCGGGTGGAAGCGCTGCAGGGGATGGGGCCCGTCCCCCCTCTGCAAGCGTGGCCAGAGGAGCTCGTCCACTCACCCTCCAAGGTGTCCGGTCTGTGGTGCGAAGGGAGATCCAAGACTCTGTTCTTGGGCCCCTACACCAGCTTGAGGCCCGGGTGGCACAGCTTACGGGCATGCCCGTTGTCCCGCCTGCACAGCCCCCAGCACAGCCCCATCCTGGGCTGTGAAGGAACAGTGGCAACTGCCTATGGGTGGGGATATCAGTTCCACTGTTGCCATCTGTGAGCTCATGTGCCCTGGATATCCCAACCTCCGTCCCCGTCAATTGTGTAACCCCCCCACATGTGTCATACACCGCCCCTGTATGCGTCTTGTCTGTCTTGTCTGTTAACCTACCCAACCTACCTCCCCAGCTATACCGACTACCTCACCTGACATACCACTCTCACCTGATTAAAAAAAAACAAAAAAAGGGCACTCTGTACCCACAAAAAAATTACGCCCCATACATAGCTGTCCATGTTGCACACATGTCCGCTGGACATTGAAACTGTTAATTACAATTGGCTATACAACAGGTATTAATGTTGTCCGGACACCTCTCTCAGGGGTGGAAGGTTCCAAATGTCACACCAAATTGCATACAAATGCACAGCTGTTGCTGAGAAAGACATGGGCAGCTATGGGCCTCACCTACATCCTTCCTGCAAATTCCAAGCTTGTTTCCCTACTGTTTTACCCTCTTTGTGACCCCTTTTTCACCACTTTCCTGTCACCCCTTTTTCTTTTCTTTTAAAGAAAATAGCGCGGGTGTGCGCGGAGCTCACCGCCAGTGCGCATGCGTGAGCTCCACGCAAACCAGCGCAGACCTGGTTTTAAGTGCTTAAAAGTGCCTTTGGCACTTTTGATTGACAGGTCCTGTACTCATTCCGAAAGAAAAATAAATTCCCACTGTCAGTCTCGAACCCAGGACCTCTGTAACACTAGTCTGTATGACCTACCACTAAGCCATGATTCTCATACAAAAATATAGTGCTAAAATAAATATAACATGTAATAGTAGGAATCAATATAAAGGCAATATAGGATGTTTACTACCCAAAGCATGTCAGGTAGATTTTTAATGCCCGAATTACTGGATTCCCATACTCGTTTAGTGTTAACAGAAATAGCCCTGCTAATTGTTAGCTTGTACATAATAATGTAAGGTAATGTACATATATGAAAATATGTATATATACACATACATATATATATATATATATATATATATATATATATATATATATATCTTAATACATATGAAATATAGTGGTAGGTGTCAGTATCCATACACACTCACTACAGGAAACAGTGAAGATAAATGCAGCAACCAGAATCTGCAACACAGCCTGACTCCTGTGAGACCTACTAACCCCTTTAACTGCTTAAAGGTGCCTCCAGCACTTTGATCGATAGGCCCTGTACTCAATTTGAAAGCAAAATAAAAGCATACTAGTAGGCCCTACCACAAGACCATTGTAACACTAGTCTGTATGACCTACCAGTAAGCCATGACTCTCATACAGGAATATAGTGCTAAAATAAGTAGAACATGTAATAGTAGGAATGAAGATAAAGGCAATATAGGATGTGTACTACCCAAAGCATGTCAGGCAGACTTTTACTGTCCCAATTACTGGATTCCCATACTAGTTCAGTGTTAACAGAAACAGCCCTGCTAATTGTTAGCTTGTACCCAATAATGTCAGCTAATGTACATATATGAAAGTATGTATATGTACATATATATATATATATATATATATATATATATATATATATATATATCAATACATATGAAATATAGCTGTAGGTGTCAGTATGCATACACACTCACTACAGGGAACAGGTGAGAGAAATGTAGCAACCTGAATTTACAACACAGCATGAAGCATGAGAGACGTACTAACCTTCACACTCACAGAACACTGTCGACAGTATACCAGCATGGTCCACGCCCTTACAATCTGAAAGGGCAATGCCTATCTCACATACCCTTTTATAGCACTGTCCTGAAATCACAGTGAGACATGCAATCAGTACACAACTGGCTGCATGCAATTAGCAAATGCTGCCTTACAATTGGTGCAGAGACCATCACATGGACCTATGCAGATACCTACAAAAGCATCCAGTACTCACACTCCACACATGCACTACATTCATTGCAAAAAAACAACAGAGAAAGAGAGAGAGAGACAGAGAGAGAAAAAAAAAGAAATAAAGACAGCCAGCAACAAAACCAGCAGCAGCAGAAGCAGCAAACAGCAAGTAGCACCACTGACACAGCAACAGCTGACACAAACACAGGTAATGCAAAGTAGCAGGTTAATACTGTGTTTACTGTGAAACCTCCAAATGTATCATAGTTCACTATCTATAGGTATGTCCATGAGATAGGTTGTGTGTACATAGTCCTGATATATATACATATGTAATATTGCTGTACATGTCGTCCATACTTAAAACTTCCATAGCTTAGAACACAAGGCCAGTTATGCATATGATGGGGTAGTTCCCAGGGTCAGTAGAGGTTCCTCCTCATTGGTGTGGGACCACTGGGTATGTATGGCACTGTTCAGGTACATATCCTGTAGTATGGCCAGGGATTAATATCAGTCTGTAATGTGGTGCTATGTCCTCTAGGGGTGAACGTATCACACATCCAGGGATACCATTTTGTAACAGTGATGCTGTGTGTTCTGCAATGTTGAGGGTGGCCCTCACCTGGACATGTGAGATGATAGGGAGGTTACAGTCGTCTGTGATAACTAATTCCACTTGTGTAGGAGAATGGGGGGGATACCTGCACCTAAACTGTCTGCAACAATGTTGCCAATATCTGTGCATTTGGTGAATGTGAAGCATCTCACCACTGCTGACCACAGATGCCTTGCCTTCATGTGAATCTGCCCTGTGCTGCAGTAGCCTCCTGCTATTGTTATACAATGTGCCTGTATCTGTAGTCCACTGGACAGGATAAATAAGTGGTGTGCATACGGTCTGGGTTAGATATGTGTGTGCACATTACATGCACTATGTGGGATGTCTGTGGTAAGCTTTTGCAAAGGGGCCAGCGGTGTGTGTTGTGGCTTCCACTGTCCCAGTGGGCTGCATGGATAGCATCACAGTCCTAACTAGTGAATAACTGTGTAAGTACATACATACATAGCAAGGTAGTGTACTGTGCTTGTGGTGTTGTTGGGATATGTATATCCAGGCTGAGTAATGTGTGTCCACATCACAGGGTTGGATGGCAACACACATACAGTATGTAGGGATGAACACCCAGAGTGTTTCAGACGTGTTGCCTGTGCAGAAATATCTGGCCATTACTTGCACATCCCCCACAACACACACACATGCAACATATGGCAGAAGTACTATAGCAGTACACATAGGTTCATAGGTTCATACTAGGCTATTTGCCCAAGGACATTGATAAGCCTAGTAGAATGTGTTTGTCTTTTTCCACCCAATTAACATTTATGTTGCTATGCCCTTTTCCAAGGTTAGTATACTGTGCCTCTGTCTAACAGTGACATAGAAGTGATACCCGGGGTACAACTATGATCTCCATCCACTCATCCAGATTCCTATGGAAGAGACTCAATGAGGGACTCTGCCTAACCTGTACTGTGAGTTAATTACAGAGTGAAGGGAGCCTCTGGGTTAGGAATATGTCCCTCCAGCATGTCCTATTTATGTCAGTGCTAAGGTTCAGGTCTCCTGAGCGTGTGGCTGTATGGGAGTTTGATTTCCTGAGGTGCAGCATGTCCATTACTTCTGGGTTGGACATGGCTGTATATGGCAGGCATAGATTGCCTCTGAACAGGCAGTATGCCACTGACTCCAGCTGGCTTTTCTTTAACTGGGTAGCATATGGCATCTGTTTGAGCCCTTTGATCCTCTTGATGAGGTACTATTGGGGTTTTTCCAGTTGCTGTAGGTGTCTGGTTAGGTACATCCTATAAGGGGCATTGTACTCAATTATAGGCCTGATGATGGATGAGTAAAGAGGCATGATGACCTCCCCTGCTGTACATGTGAATCCCTTCATGATTAGCTGGGCTATATAACATGTCTTTCAATCCACTTTGGCCACGTGGTTGACAAATGACAGATTGCTATCAAGTGTGTTCCCCAGGTCCCCAATTACTTCTTCTGTACTTAATGGCTTAACACCTATGTGGTACTTTGCCACCAATGTGGAGGTGTGGGAATCTTAGATGAATATTGATACTCCCCCTCCTTTTGTTGTTTGGTCCAAGTGTTGGGGCCGACAAGAATGGTAACAGGTATAACTTGGTAGTGCTGGTGTGCTCCCGGAAACCTGAAACAGGTTTCTGTTACTGCACAGATATCGATGTCCATAATGCTAAGTAGAGTTTTGAGTGCGTGTATCTTGAGGTCTAGACTTCTGGTGTTGAGTAGCATTACTCTTAGTTCCTCATCCTGTGTGATACGTATGGATGTGGGTTTGCCTTATGAGCCTTGCTATGTATCTGTTCTGTCACACATGCATTTACACACACCCTGCTACCCCCACACATGCACATGCTCACCTGCCATTTCCATTATTTATTACCCTACATGAGTAGCTGTCAATACATGACAGGTACACATTTGAAAAGTGCACTATGTGGATTACTATAGATTTCCTCTTCTCTACCTGTACTCACAGGGTGCAGGCAACCTCATTAGTTTAAAAGTGTAATGTGCATCAGGTACTGTGGTACCCTGATTGCCACATCAAACATGTTTTCCATATGGAAATGCACACACAGAAACATCCCACATCCACACACTTGCCACATTCAGGTTTCAAAACACTATCTAGGTATATTCTGGTACATGTGCATGTTACAGTAGCATGTAGCACTATACTGAGTACTGGCAATTGTCTGTTGTCATGTTGTTTGTATAGGGTGCTGTCAACATCACTGTTTGTTAAGGGAAATGTGCACCCTGCAGTACATAGCCCCATTTGGCAAAAGCCACATCCCACCCCCAGCATTGTGCACACACACTAACCCCACTCACACTAAAACACATACTTTCCATTTGCAAGATTCAAACCCCTACCTAACTGTATTAATGACACTAGCGACAGACACATTAGCAGAGTGTGCTATTTGCATTAGTGGGAGAAATCCTTTCTAATGCTGTACTTAGAGGGTGCTGACATCATCTGTGTTTAGGAAGAGGGATGTGCACCCTGTAGTGTGTTCTCCCAGTTGGCAAAAGGCACTCCGTATTATGCGCACACACAAACCCCACTCATACTAACACACATATATTCCCTTTACAGGATTCAAACCCCTACCTAGCTATGTTATGACACTGGAGAAAAACACATTAGCAGAGCGCACTATACGAATTACTAGAGAACTTTAATTTAGGTAATATAGTTATAGAGTGCTGACATCATCAGTGTTTCAAAAGGGGAATCTGCATCCTGTAGTGTACTGTCACAGTTGCTAATAGGGGCATTTCCCACACACACATCAATGTGTTTGAGGTTTGCATATGTGGGGGATCCAGTACTCCAGTGTGATTAGTATATGGTTCAATTGCAACAATGAGGGATATACTTCAAGTGGTGAGCATTTTGTACTCATGTTTGTGATGATCAGGTCTAGTATATTTTCCCCTCTTGTGGGAATGTTGACTACCTGTTCCATAGCTAAAGAGTTTCTGAACTATGGGAACCCTAGAGCTTGGGTATTGTGGCTTGAGTAATGTTCACAGTCAATGTTTGGGTAGTTGACGTCACCTAGTATGATGGTGTTTGCAGAGAAATCTATACTCTCCTGTGTCGTCATGAAGGCTGTGTGGGATTCCTGAGTTTGAGAGGGTGATGTAAGAGCTCCTCTGTGTCTCTTTCCATGTGGTCCAGGGAGGTACGTCTCAGGTTGTTCACACCAGCATGGACAATGACTGCCTCATACTTGTACTTGCTGTGGAGTGACCTGAGTGCTTGTGTTATGTGGCACATTCTATCACCCGACAGGTAGATAAATGTGACCCTCACCTTGCTCAGTCTGGAGGGCGGGACGTCAGTGTGTCTGACTATGGCATCACCTATTATAGGTGTGTCACACATTGTGTTTGGCCTTATGGGCTGTGCCTGTTATGAACACTGACATTGTGAGGTCTGTGTTGCTTGAGATATGTGTTCATGTGGGATGCAGCGTGTCTGGCCATGTCATTTCTGTCCGTGGTATGGTAAGTATCACCTTTGGTGACATAGGTATTCATATGTCAGCTGGTGAGCATTTGCAGTGTTACCTAGTGATAGTGGTACAGCTTGTTTGTTGTACAATGGACTACATGCAGCCCTGCTTACAGTAGCTATGTTTGCATGCATGTTTCCTTGCAGTTACCCTGGAATACTGATCCGACCTGCCATGCAGAGTTACACAGCTTCTGTGGACTCCTAGTGACATCTGCATAGCTTACTATATGTATGTTCATGTCTCACTTGACAGAATGTCACTGTTTCTCCTGTGCACATGTATGTTGCATGTGACACTTTGCATATGACTTACCTGGCATCTGTCCACATGAGCAGTCATATATGCCACTGCAGGACTCTAAACCTGATGATGCACACACTCAAAACATTCCTCAGCATGGGGAACATCACTATCTGTGCAGTAACAGATACCGGATTCAGGGCTACCAACAGCACTCCAGCACTACCAAGTTATACCTCATACCATGCTTTTCAGGCCCAAAACTTGCACAAAACCACAAAAGGAGGGGGTGTATTGATATTCATTCAAGATACCCACACCTCCAGGTTGGTGGCAAAGCACCAAACATCAGAGACTATCCATATGCAGGTAACAATGGGTAAAACTGCCTTACAGGTTATAGCCTGCTACAGACCACCCTCACAAACACAAGAACCGCACTTGGCCTTCCTGAAAACAGTTGGAAATATGTAGGTCTGTCCATACACCATTATATTGGGTGGGTTAAACTACCCAAACATAGACTGGGAGCATGACTGTAGCTCCAATACCCTAGCCCACAGATTACTGGAATTTATATACCAATATGCTATGGAACAACTTGTTACCACTCACACAAGAGGGGAAAACATACTGAACCTGATCATCACCAACATGGGGACTCTATGCTCCAGACCAGAAGTGTATCCCTCACTGGTAAGATCAGACCATAAACTAATCTCACTGGATATTCACATCCCAAGGCCACCCCCTGCACAGAAGAATACAGTCAACAACTCATGTCAAGCATGTTCGCACTCCTCATAAATGATGTGGAAACCTTAAAAGCCCCCAGGCCTGTTGAAAATATGGACCAGACTGCAGATACCTGTATAAAGGCATTCTATGGACACATTCAGGAATGCATGGATTATGCAATCCCAAATGAAAGCAAGACCCAATCCTCCAAAGGCAGACGTCCTGTGTGCTGGACACCAGCCATAAACAAACTATACAATAGAAGGATGAAGCTACTACATGATACAACAAACTCCCAAAATGTGAAGGCATCACTGATGACTATTAGAAGACAACTACAGGCACCCATAAGATTGTCTAAGGCCATCTTTGAGAGAAGATTCCACAAGACACTGAGGATAATCACAAGGCTTTCTGCAGTTATGTTAGGAACCTGGGTGGTAATACCCAGATATGCTCAGAGGTAGTCCAAGATGTCACACGAAATACCAAACACACAGACATTGCCAACATCCTAGTGGACAGGTTCACTGCTACCTTCTCCCCCCCTCCACACCAAAAGGGCAAATATTTCTCCCAGCAGAGTGCTGCCCCCCCTGACATCTCAGATGCTCAGGTAAGAGCTGCACTCTCCAAAGCAATAAACACTGCAGCAATGGGACCAGACAGTGTCCCAGGCTGTGTCCTACATGAACCCCAAGAAGAGCTACACCCAGACATAACACTACTGTTCAATCCCAGCCTTACTACACAATATGTGGCCAAAGAGTAGCGTACAGCAACAGTGGTCCCTCTACATTCAGGTGGTGCCTTAACGGATCCTGGACACTATTCGCCCCATACGTCTGAATAGCTTGGTCTGCAAAGCTATGGCAAGGATCATCATGAACCTCATAAATATAGATATTGGGGACCTACAGACACGTCATCATACACAGTTTGGCTTTGTTAATGGCAGATCCTGCCTCTCAAACCTGTTTGATTTCTTTGAAACAGTCACCAAGGCCACTGTCAAGGGGAAGGTGGTCTACACAGCCTATCTGGACCTTGCATAAGCCTTTGATACAATACCCCACTTGTGCATTCTAGGGAAGATCACCAGTGTACATATTAACCCCTATGTCACCACAGATATTGCACAGTGGCTCAAGGGCAGAACACACATGGTTAGAATTGCTGGAGCCATGTCAGCCTCAAAACCAGTTACAAGTGGTGTCCCACAAGGCTCAGCCCTGTGATCTGTCTTGTTCAGTATATATTTATCAGAGGTACAGGCCAACATGGAAGTACTGTGGCTGAGCAAGTCGCAGATGACTGCAAACCAGACGCCATAATCAACACTCCAGCTAACACACGCATCCTCCAAAAGAGCCTCTTGGAAACACACGACTTGTGCCACAGCCATGGCCTCAAGCTGAATGCCAAAAAGTGTATAGTCATCCCCTTTGTCAAAAACAAAGTGACCACAAAGTACCACATATGTGTTAATCCATTAAGTGCAAACGAAGGAATTATGGACCTTGGGGTACACAAGTTGATAGCATTCTCTCATTTGACAACAACATGGCCAAAGTGGTTAGGAAAACATTCTATATAGGCCACATCATCATGAAGGGATTCACATGTAGATCAGGGGAGGACATTGTGCCTCTTTACTCATCCCTCATCATGCCCATAATTGACTACAATGCCCCTGTCGGCATGCACCTTACCAGACACCTGCAGCAACTGGAAAGACCACAAAAGTACCTCAACAAGAGGATCAAAGGGCTCAAACAGATGCCACATACTGACTGGTTGAAGAAACAGCAGCTCTACTCAGTGGCATACTGCCTCTTCATAGGCAATCTGTGCCTGACATATAAAGCCATGTCAAACCCTGACTTAATGGCCATGCTGCACCTCAGAATATCCAGATCCCATCAGGCTACACGCTGGAAAGACTTGAACCTCAGGAGTGATATACATAGGACATGCTGGAGGGACACATTCATAACTCAGAGGCTCCCTTCACTCTGGCATAATATCCCAATAGAGGTTAGGCAGAGTCACTCAGTGACTATCTTCAAGAGGGATATTAATGACTGGATGTGACATTGTAGGTTTACCCTGGGTATCACTTATGTGTCACTGTTAGACAGAGGCACAGTATACTAACCTTGGAAAAGGGCATAGCAAGATAGATTTACAATGCATGGTGAAAGCCACACACATTCTGGCTAGGTGTATAAATGCCCTAGGGCAGATAGCCTAGTATGAACCTATGGACCTATGTATCTTGTTCACCATTGGCCCTATGTGCTGTTAATCACCAATGCAATCTCAATACTATGGTAGCATGTGCAAAGGTCAGTTGTCAGTCACCTCTATGGTACAGTTGTGGAATATGTGAGTCATGTAGTAATGTCACAGCTGCCACATGTACACAGTCAACCCTATCCCCTACCCATGGATGTACAACACATGTATGAGATGGAAACACATGGCCAAACTGTGGACTAAGCACTCTGAACCCAGTACTGGCATAACCTGTCAGGTGGCATGAAATACTACAGTGACTGCAATACCAGTCTGATGTGGACCTACACTGACAGCAATACAAGCACGGAAACACACCGGGCCATTTGTGGAGCCTAAGGATAGCATCCTGCCTGAGTGGCAGACACCTCTGCAGCTGGCACACAGGTATACGTTAGGCCTGAACACAGCACGCATAACACATAGCACACAAATCCTGTGTGCCAAACAAGCACAGTCTGTACAGCTATACAACACTACTGCTGCAGTTGTGTTAGGTACTTTTATTGTCCAGTACAGTGAGGTCATGCTCACCAGGCTGGACAAGGTGAAGGTCACAGTGATATGCTCATGGGGCACTATGGTCCACCACATAACACAAGCATACAGGTCAGTCAGATGCATGGACACATATGACTCAGTCATTGTGTCCATGCCACTACAGCTGATGTGTGATGTCCCTCACTGGGATACATGATAGGGAACATGGAAGGGCTCACTGAGCAAGTGACACAGGCTGGTAGAACCCTGACCTTGGTTGGCATCAGACCCTCACCAGGAATCCTGACATATTACTGAATGGTAATGAATTACTGTAGCTACAACACCCTAGCTGAAAGGTTCTTAGCATGCGGTCACTGCATTGCTATTGAACAACTTCTTACCACTCCCACAACAGGTGGAAACATGCAGCACCTCTTCATCAACAACATGTAGACTATATGCCCCAGACCAGGTGAGTATCCCTCACTACTAGGTTGATAGCATCTACATCTCACACTGTATATACACATCCCACATGCAGCACCTGCACAGAGGACCACAGTCATAATGTTACCCTGTGCAAATACCATGTATTCACATGTGGCAGGCATCACACATGGTAATTATTGAAGGTCACAGGTACATATGTGTATTTGGCACACACATACATCATGTGTGCATTGCCATAACTGGTTTAATCAATGTCATGCATTATTGTGAGAAACAACCCGCACACATGGGCATTCTGTGTGAGCAAAACACACGTGACATGTCTGGAATCAAAAGCCATAACTAATTGTGATATCGTTTAGAAAGGGGTATGTGCATCCTGTAGTGTGTTTTCCCAGTTGCCAAAAGGGATGTTTCTTTCATACACACTTACCCCCCTTCACACACACTTGGCACTTGCTGGATTCAAACCCCTACCTAACTATGTTATGACACTAGAGATGGACACATTAGCAAAGCACGCTATTTGGATTGCTGGGTGATTTCTTTTCTCCTGATATACTTATAGGTTGCTGACATCATCAGTGTTTAGAAAGGGGAATGAGCATCCTGTGGTGTGTTTCCACAGTTGCCAAAAGGGATGTTCTTTTCACACACACTTGCTGGATTCAAACCCCTACCTAACTATGTTATGACACTAGAGATGGACCCATTAGCAGAGCGCGCTATTCGGATTGTTAGGGGATTTCTTTTCTCCTGATATACTTATAGGGTGCTGACATCATCAGTGTTTAGAAAGGGGAATGAGCATCCTGTGGTGTGTTTCCACAGTTGCCAAAAAGGATGTTCCTTTCATACACACTTACTTACCCCCCTTCACACACACTTGCCACATTCAAACCCCTACCTAACTATGTTATGACACTAGAAACGGACGCATTAGCAGAGCGCGCTATTCGGATTGCTGGGATGTTCCTTTCATACACACTTACTTACCCCCCTTCACACACACTTGCCACATTCAAACCCCTACCTAACTATGTTATGACACTAGAAACGGACGCATTAGCAGAGCGCGCTATTCGGATTGCTGGGGGGTTTCTTTTCTCCTGATATACTTATAGGGTGCTGACATCATCAGTGTTTAGAAAGGGGAATGAGCATCCTGTGGTGTGTTTTCCCAGTTGCTAAGAGGAACATTTGGACTAAGTGTGTGAGCATGCCCAGTTCAGCCTTCCCATGGCATGTTGTGTGAAAGATGTCTCATTTATCAAAGTGTGTGAGCATGCCCAGTGTGAGCTTTCCATATGTTGAACTCTGCAGCCCATCACATTTGTGGATGAGTGTGACCTTCAACAAATATCTCCAGTTTATGGTTGTGTGTTCTGTTCCATGTTGTGTAGTTACTGTCCAACTGCTTTTTGTGTGAACACAACAGGGATTATACTGTGCCTGCAGGTTTTGCATGAAATACTTTGCATACAAATGTCAACATCTGTTCATACTGACCTAACACTGTAGTACTGTATAGTGCAGTGGTTCAGTACTTTCACTGTGGTGGACAGTATCCTGGGCTTTAGTCCTATCACTGCTTTACATTTCCATAGTGTGCACAACAGCCTGGTTAGGGTCCAGTTGTGCACATCTGCACAAAGGCGGTGCCTCTATGGACCCTGGTAATTACCGCCCCATAAGCTTAACAAGTCTAGTCTGCAAAGCTATGGAGAGGATCATAATGGAGCTCATAAACAAAGCTATAGGGGACATGCAGACATTGGACCCGTCCCAGTTTGGCTTGGTCAAGGGCAGATCATGCCTTTTGAACTTGGTCGACTTCTTCAAAACAGTCACTAAGGCCATTGATGAGGGAAAGGCAGTCCATACAGCCTACCTTGACCTTGAAAAGGCTTTCGACACAATACCCCACTCGGGTATTGTAGAAAAACCTACCAACTTAAATGTGAAACCATATGTCACAAGATGGGTTGCAAATTGGCTTAAGGACAGGACCCACAGGGTTAGAGTTGCTGGCACTATGTCAGACTCCAAGCCGGTCACAAGTGGTGTCCCACAGGGCTTGGTCCTCGGCCCCCTATTGTTCGTCATCTACTTCTCAGACGTACAGGCCAACATGGGAGGACTTTGGCTGACAAAGTTTGCAGATGACTGCAAACTGGGTGCCATAGTAGACAGTGCATTAGACACGGATATCCTTCAGAAGGGACTCACGGAAACTGATAGCTGGTGCCAGAGCCATGGCCTGAAGTTAAATGCCAAAACATGTATAGTCATACCCTTCGGGAAGAGCAAGGTAACCCCAAGCTACCATATAGGTGGTAATCCTCTAAGCACAGAGGAGGTTATCATGGACCTGGGGACCCAGGTGTACAGTGGCCTTTCTTCTGACACTCACGTTGCTAAAGTGGTTAGAAAGACATTCTACATTGCCCACCTGATCATGAAGGGATTCACATCCAGATCTAGTGAGGTCATTGTTCCCCTGTACTCTTCACTTATCAGACCAATGATCGAGTACAATGCCCCATTCGGGATGTATCTCACCCGACATCTGCAGCAATTGGAGAGACCCCAAAAGTCCCCCACCAAAAAGATAAAGGGACTCCAACATCTGTCATATGCTGCCAGATTGAAGACACTCCAGCTCTATTCAATCACATACTGTCTGCTCAGAGGTGACATGTGCCTGACATGCAAGGCCATGTCCAACCAGGAAGTAATGGACATGCTCCACCTCAAAATCTCCAAATCCACCAGAACCACTAGGGCAAGTGACTTAAACCTTAGCAGAGATATAGGTAGGACATGTTGGAGGGATAGATTTATCACTCAGAGACTCCCTATGCTGTGGAATACAATCCCGGTCCATGTGAAGCAGAGCACCTCGCTGGCTCTGTTCAAGAGGAATCTTGACCTGTGGATGGGAGATCATAGGTTTACCCCGGGGATCGTCTCTGTGTCACTGCTGGACAGAGGCACAACAAACTAATGGGCACAGTATTGTTTCCATATAAGGGGTGGCGTAAGCAACAGAACTCTGGGCTAGGCTTATAACTGCCTTAGGGCAGATAGCCTAGTATAAACCTATGTACCTATGAACCTATCTGACCATGTTGCATTATGTTCAGATATGAACTACCTACAATAGCCTCATCCAACATCAGTAGTGTATTCCACAACATAGATGTACATTGGCAAACACTACCAATGTGCCCTAGGCCATGTCTAATGCTAGTCAGAGAGTGTGTTTGTCCTTCGACACATTGTAAGTGTAGTTTGCCATGACATATGTCTTGTTTAGTATACTGTGCCTCTGTCTACCTGTGACATAACATTGATACCCAGGGTAAACCTACCATCTCCCATCCACTCATTAAGATTCCTGTTGAGGAGAATCAATGAGTGACTCTATGGATAACCTGTACTGGTAGTTTACTCATGCGTGGGGGTGGCTTCTGTGTTATGGATAATGCAGTACAGCTTGTCCTATGTATGTCAGTGCTGGGGTTCAGGTCCCTCATGTGCATAGCTCACTGCCATTCAGATTGTACAAGGTGCAGCATGTTCAGTGATTCCAGCTTGGACATGGCTTTCTACATCAGGCACAGCTTGCGTCTGGGTGGCCAGCATGGCAGTGTATGGAGTTGCACTCTGTTTAATCAGGCAACACATTACACGTGTTCAAGCTCTTTGATACTCCTGGTGAGGTACTGTTGTGGACTTTACAGTTGATGGAGGTGTCTGCTGAGGTACACCCCACAGGGGCTGTTGTGGTCATTTGTAATGCTGATGAAGGATAACTGCAGAACCACAATGACCTCCCCTTATCTAGATGTCATAACCTTCATGATTAGGTTGGTATATGAATTGTTTCTGTTAACACTACAGCCACATGTTTGTCCAATGCAGGATATCTATCACCTTGTGTACCCAGGTCTGTCATTATATGTTAAGTATGTAATGGGTTAACACCTATGTGGTACTTGTTGGTCACTTACTGTATATCCACAGAGGTTGACTATACAGTTTTCTCCATTTAACATGCTGACATGGCTATGGCACCGGTTGTCTGTTTCTATGTGGCCCTTTTGTGGGATGCTTGTGTCAGCTGGAGTGTCAGATATGTTAGGTGGTTTGTAGTCCTCTGCAAACATGTTCAGGCACAGTCCTTACATGTTGGCCTGTACCTATGGGGCATATATACCAGACGGGGAAGGTCCCAGGACCAAGCTTTGTGGAATACCTGTTATATGTGGTTTGTAGTCTGACATGGCTGCAGCATGTCTGACCATGTCAGTTCTGTCATTGGTCTGGTTTGCAACCCCTCTAGTGACATTGGGGTGTATACATAAGCTGGCGAGCATATCTATATTGAACACATAGGGTATTGTATGGAAGGCTTTGCAAGGTCCAGCTACACTGTGTGGACCACATTGCCCTCATCAGTGACCTCAATTACTGTTTCAACTGAGTCACACATGTTTAGGGGCGGGGTCTGCACTTCATAAACCCACACTGGGTAGGGTCGGGTGTCAATAGATCCCCAATATCTTTATGTCTGCGGTACATGCTGATCCTTTCCATAGCTGTGCAGACCAAGCTTCTCAGGATTCTGTGGTGGTTGTTTTTAGTATCCATTCAGGCGACACCTTTCTTGAGAACAACCACTGTTGTTGTACACTGCTCTTTGGGTACATATCCTGTGGTAAGGCTGACATAATGTCAGGGAGGCAGCAGTCTGCTGGGAAAGATATTTTGCATTATGGGGGGGGGGGTTTGCACTGCACCTGTCAGGATGTATGTTGGCAATACGTGTGTGTGTTTGGTATGTGGTTTGTAATATTTGTGTGATCCAGAGCATATCCGGGAATGCACAACACGCTTACTACCATCAGTTGCAGCAGCCTTGGGGTTATCCTTAGTGTCCTGTACAATTTGTATCATAATAGGTTCATAGGTTCATACTAGGCTATCCACCCTAGGGCATTTGTAAGCCTAGCCACAGTGTGTGTGGCTTTTGCCACCCTTGCTATGTAAATATTATGGCCATTTATGATTTACTTAGCTGTGCCTCTGTCTGGACATGACACAGTAAAGACCCCCAGTGTACATCTACAATTATCCATCCATTTTGCTAACTTCCTGTTGAAGAGTGTCAGTGAGGGGCTCTGCCTAACATGTAGTGGTATTCTGTTCCAGGGTGTGGAGAGACTCAGGGTTAGGTGTTTGTCCCTCCAGCACATCCTATTTGATTATGTGTTAAGGTTGACATCTCTGACTCACACAGCTCCGATGGCTTTGAGTTTTCTGGGGTGGAGCATGTCCATTACTTCTGTGTTGGACATGGACTTGTACAACAGACATACAATGCCTCTGTGTAGGCAGTATGTGACTGCATTCAGCTGTGGTGTCTACAGCCAGGCAGCATATGAGATATATTTGAGACCCTTTCTGACTCTTGCTGAGGTACCTTTGAGGTCTTTCTAACTGCTGCAGGTGCCAGGTAATGTACATCCCAAATGAGGCATTGTATTACAATATGGTCTGATAGGGGAACAGTATAGGGGCACAATGACCTTTGTTGACATAGATGTGAATCCTTTCATGATACAGTGTCCAATATAGACAGTCTTACTAGACAAATTGGCGATGTGACTGTCACATAACAGGTGACTGTCCACTTGTGTCACTAGGTCCCTGATTACTCCTTCCACACATAATGGTTTACCACCTATGTGGTAATTTGTGTGTACCTTGTTTTGTATTTGGTGGTACATTCATACTGTCCACTGTCTTCAGGACAGTGGGGTGGGGTTCCTGTGTGTGAGAGTGTGGTCTGTAGCATGCTACAGACTGTACAGCAGTCTTGCCTATGGTTAGTTGCACATGGGTGGACTGCAATGACATAAGCATTGTCAGTTAACTGGACGTATGGGTGTCTGTTGTGCTGCATATGGATACTCACCCTCCTTTTATGTTTTGTTACAGGTTTTGTGGCCATAGCACATGATATGTGGTATTACCTGGTAGTGCTGGTGTGCTGTCACGAGGCTTGCAGCAGGTTTCTATCACTGGACAGACATTGATGTTCTCCATACTGGGGAGGGCCTCAGGAGCATGCATATTGAGGTTTACACATCTGGCATTGATCAGCATTACCCTTCTGTTTCTTTCCAGTTTTGTTTTCTATGGTGGTGGGTTGGTCTTTTCAGCCTTGCCTACGAAAGGATCTCTGTAGGTTGCAAAAGCCTTAGGCAATATCCAGACGCTCATGGGTAACAGGTGCAAGCCATCCCTGGAACAGCAGCATGTCTCACTATGGAGTCACCTATTACAACTGTATCAGGCATGTTATTTCTCCTTCTGTCCTGTGACTGTTTGGCACACCAGCTTTGTGTACTATGTGTTACATGTGCTATGTCTGGAGGTTGTTTTATTGGGTGTCTGCTTTGGAGGCTTGTGTTGGTGTTGTGTGTTTGTAATTAGGGCCTCTGGGAATGTTTTTGTGTTTATGTGTTTGGTTTACAGTCGTTGTAGGTCTATGTGGGACTGGGTTTGTGGTGTATGTGGTTACCTTGTCCTCCTGACTAGTTTTGACAGTACTGATTTGTGGGTGCTCAGGCTCCGGTTTGGCTACCTGGTTGCGTCTATCACATACATTTGTATTTATTGGGGTGAGTTGTTGTTGTGTGTGTACTTGGGACAGGTGTCACATTGCCACTGGATTCACAGATTCTACTTGTTTTGCCTGGCCTTAGTGGATTGTATGTGTGGACACATTCTATTGCCATACTAGTGATCACTGATTACTTCACCTTTTATGTTTGATCTATCATGTGGTAGCTTCCTCATTCTCTTCGATGGTTTAGTAATTGCTGGAGTCCAGCATGCCAGATGCCTGGGTGTATGGCATTGTGTCTTGTTGTTTGTGATTGCAGACTCCAAGCACTCTTGGCTGTGTTCATGGTATGCCTGTATAACATGTTCTGCAGTGTGTCCCATATTCTGGACCTGCACAAGGCTTTTCATGGATTCCACATTGGTTTGTAGGGGTGCAAGCTATGCTTTATACATGTGTTTCACTGTGGTAATTTGGCCAGGGACTGGGGTCGGGATGTGTAACTACAGTGTGATTACTCTATGGTCTGGTCTTACCAGTGAGGGATACACTTCTCATCTTGACATCCACTACACATATTTCTGATTATCACATCCAGTATGCTTACCCCTCTTGTGGAAGTGTTACATTTTGCATGTCCATTTTGTTTGATGGATTCTGGGAAATTGTCTACACTTGTGTCAGTGCTAGTATAATACAAAGAGTATAGTGACAAACATCTCAAAAGCTGACTTCACACTTCTTCGGACTGAGATGGTATCTGTTAAGCCCACTGGGCCAGTGGAAACCACAACACACAATGGTGACTCCTTCACAGACGCTTTCTACGGACATCTCTGAGAAAGCATGGACCATGCAATCACAAATAAAAACAAGACCCTCTTCACCAAGGGAAAGTGGCCTGTCTGGTGGACCCCAGCCATAAACAAACTGTATAACAGATGAAGAATACTAATGCAAGACAGAGCTACATCTCCTAAAGGGAAGGCAGCTGTGATCAGCACTAGTAAAAAGCTACATTATCTCATAAAGACATCCAAGGTCAACTTGGAGACATAAATCACCAAAGACAATGAAGATAACCACACTGCCTTCTTCAGTTATGTCAGAAACCTGGGTGGGAACCCTCAGATATGCTCAGAGTTGGTACACAACAACATATATTTCAGTGACCTGACAGATATTGGCAATATTCTGGCAGACAGGTTCAGTGCAATTTTCCCCCCTCCCTCACCCCCAAAAGAAGATAGTTATCACAGCTGAATGTAACCTCACTGTCATCTCGGATGCCCATGTGAGAGCCGCACTCAGCAAAGACAAGTACACAGCATCAATGGGACCTGATGGTATCCCCAGTTGCATGCTATGTGAACTCCAGAAGGAGCTAAACCCATATGTACAAATGCTATTTAACCTTAGCCTTGCTACAGGATATGTACGTGAACACTGGCGTACAGCAACAGTGGTCCCACTCCACAAAGGAGATGCCTCCACAGACCCTGGCAACTACCACCACACAAGCTTAACCAGCCTTGTCTGCAAAGCTATGGGAAGAGTCATTATGGAGCTCTTAAACAGAGACATTGGTGACCTACAGACCCTTGATCCCACCCAGTTCAGCTTTGTACAGGGCAGATCCTGCCTTTTGCACCTAGTTGACTATTTTGAAACTGTCAGTAGGGCTATTGATGAGGGCTACGCAGTCCACACAGCCTACCTGCGCTTGGCTAAGGCCTTTGACACAATACCCCACTCAGGCATCATAGACAAGCTCAACAGCTGAAATATAACACCATATGTCACAGGATAGGTTGCAAAATGGCTAAGAAACAGGACCCATAAAGTCGATATTGCAGGTGCCTTGTCAGATTCAAAGCCAGTCACAAGTGGTGTCCCACAAGGATCTGTCCTGGGACCCCTCTTATTTGGCATTTACTTTTCAGATGTGAAAGCAAACATAGGAGGGTTGTGGCTGACAAAGTTTGCAGATGACTGCAACCTAGGCACCATAGTGAATACATCAGCCGGCACACACATCCTACAGAATGCCGTCACAAAGACAGATAGCTGGTGCTGGAATCATGGCCTGAAACTGAATGCAACTGATGTGTAGTCATCCCCTTTGGGAGGAACAAAGTACCCACAAATCAATACATGGACAGCAACCCACTGAGCACAGATAACAAATCAGACACCTGGGGACACATGTAGATAGTGACGTCTCGTTTGACACCCATGTTGCCAAAGTGGTTAGAAAGACTTTCTATCTTGCCCACCTTATTATGAAGGGTTTTCCATCCAGATCAAAGGAGGTCATTGTACCACTATACTTCTCCCTTATCAGGCCCATGATTGAATACAAAGCCCCATTTGGTATGTACCTCACCCAGCACTTGCAATAGCTGGAGAGACCCCAAAAGTACCTTACCAAGAAGATCAGGGGTCTACAACACATGTCATATGCTTCCAGACTAAAGGAAATCCAGCTTTATTCAGTAGCATACCGCATACTTACAGGTGACCTATGCCTGACATACAAGACCATGTCCAATCAGGATTTGGTGGACATGCTCCACTGCAAGCAATCCAAATCCACCAGAACCATGAGAGCTAAAGATTTGAACCTCAGCACATACATGTATAGGACATGCTGGAGGGACAGAGTCATAACTCAGAGGCTTCTCACACTCTAGCAGAGTATCCCAGTTCATGTTAGACAGAGTCCCTCACTGACTCTCTTCAAGAGAAATCTGGACAACTGGATGTGAGATTGTAGGTTTACCCCAGGCGTCCTCCCTGTGTCACTACTAGACAGAGGCACAGTCAAGTTATTCGATTACGTAAGGGGTCATAATGTGTCACTACTAAGTCAGAGGCACAATATTCGGAATCTATTCTGTACACTTATTACCACTATAAGGGGTGGCAATAGCCACATCACTATGGCTAGGCTTATAAATGCACTAGGGCAGATAGCCTAGTAGTAAACTATGAAACTATGAAACTATGGTGTATGTGTAGGTATTGTCAGTCAAGCAATATAATGTGGTTTGGGGGGCTTGATATCTTCCTGTATTCCAACATTTTTTGTCTATTCCTTCTAGCATATCAAGGGATCAGTTGCTAGTGTCCTCTCCTGCTCAGCTGGTGAACCTGGGAATATTGAGGCAATGTTACAATTGCCTCATGTACACAGACAACCCTCTCCTTCTCCCACAAAACACAAATATATGTGAGAGATGCAACTATATAGCCAAACTGGAGGCTGAGCTCTCTCAACATAGGACTGGCAAGACCAGAGAGGAGGAGAAGGTAACCACACACACCACAAACCCAGTCTCACATAGCACTATCACAACTTCAAATCATACACATAAACACACAAAGACATACTCGGAGGCTCTGATCAGAAATCTACCAAAACAGCAGAGGCCACCAAAGCAGACACCCAAACAACTGCCTCCACAGGGCACAGCACATGCAACACATAGACCACAGAGTCAGTGTGCCAAACAGTCACAGCCCTTAAGGCCAAACACAATGCCAGACACACTCGTCATAGGTGACTCCAAAGTCAGACACACTGACGTCCCGCTCACCAGATTGAGTAAGGGGAAGGTCACAGTAAGCTGCCTATCGGGCACTGGAATCCATCACATAATGCAAGCACTCAGGTCACTCAACTGCAAGTACAAGTATGACTCAGTCATTGTCCATGCTCGTGTGAACGACCTGAGACGTACCTCCCTGGACTACATGAAAAGAGACATAGAGGAGCTCTCTGATTATGTAGCCCAGGCAGGTATGACCCTGACCTTGAGCAGTATCCTACCTTCACCAAGAATGATGCCACAATACAGAGACAAGATGATCAGCTGTAATAATTGGCTTACACTATGGTGTCATTCAAAGGGGATCCAATGTCTGTCTGCCTGGGATGACATGCTGGACAAGCCATGCTGATTCGCAAGGGACAGCTTGCATCTGTTACCCCTGGGCTTCCGGATTTTGGCTAAGGCTCTTGCCACCCCCATTGTGCCTTTTTTAGGCAAGGCTCAGATTCTAAACCTACCACCCTAGAACACAAAAAGGAAAAACTAAGGGTAATGCTGCTCAATGCCAGAAGTCTCAACCTCAAGATGCACGCACTCGAAGCCCTTCTCAGTATGGAGAAATTGATGTCTGTGCTGTGACTGAAACCTGGTTCAAGGCTCCTGACAGCACACCGGCACTATCAGGTGTTACCTCATATCATCCGTTCCAGCCCCAAAATCCGGACAACACCAAGAAAGGAGGGTGGGTGTCCATATTCATCAAGGACACCCTCACCTCAAGATTGGTGGCAACGCACGATGCATCGGAGACCATCCAGGTGCAATTAACCGTAGGCAAGACTGCTCTGCAGTTTGTAGCATGTTACAGGCCACCCTCTCAAACTCAGGAACCTCACACAGCTTTCCTGAAAACACTGGAGGGGATAAATGTATCTCCAAACACCATCATACTGGGTGATTTCAACTATCCAAATATAGACTGGGATCACTACGCAAGCCCCAACACTCTAGCCCAAAGGTTCCTAGGGTTCATAAACTCAAATGCCATGGAACAACTAGTCACCATCCCCACAAGAGGAGACAATATACTAGATCTCATCATCACGAACATGGGGTCACAATGTTCGACACCAGAAGTATACCCATCATTGGTGAGATCAGATCATAAACGAATCTCACTGGAAGTCCACATCCCACCCCCACCCCAGATAAAACAGACCACAGTGAAGAACTTCTCAAAAGCCGACTTCACACTTCTAAAGACTGGTGTGGTCTCTTTCAAGGCCCCCAAGCCAGCGGAAACCATTACCCAAGCTGCTGAATCACTTACAAATGCCTTCTACCAGCACCTCCAGGACTGCATGGATCAGGCAATCCCAAACAAAACAAAGACTCTTTGTACCAAAGGCAAGCGTCCAGTCTGGTGGACCCCAGCCATAACCAAGCTCTACAACAAAAGGAAGGGGCTACTACAAGATAGAGCAAAATCCGTAGAAGGGAAGACACCCCTGCTCATTATAAGTACAAAACTGAGATCTCTCATAAAATCATCCAAGGCAAATTTTGAGAGAAAAATCGCTAAGGACTCAAAAGACAATCATAAGGCCTTTTTTAGCTATGTTAGAAACCTGGGAGGAAACTCCCAGATATGCTCAGAATTAGTTCAAAATGATGTAAAAATCACTGAACCTACAGACATTGCCAACATACTGGCTGACAGGTTCAGTGCAGATTCCCCCTCCCCCCCAAAAGGAGAGATATCTATACCAGAGGATTGTAGCCCCCCAAACATCTCAAATGCTCAGGTGAGAACTGCTCTATCCAAGGCGAAAAACACAGCATCCATGGGACCAGATGGTGTCCCCGGTTGTGTGCTCCACGAACTCAATGAGGAATTAAACCCACAGTTAGGGCAGCTGTTTAATCTTAGCCTCACCTCAGGATATGTACCCAAGGAGTGGCGTACGGCAACGGTGGTCCCACTTCACAAAGGAGGTGCCTCCACTGACCCCAGAAACTACCGTCCCATCAGCTTGACAAGCCTCATCTGCAAAGCTATGGAGAGGATCATAATGGAACTCATAAATGAGGACATAGGGGACTTGCAGACTTTGGATCCAACCCAGTTTGGCTTTGTTAAGGGCAGATCATGCCTTTTAAACTTGGTTGACTTTTTCGAAACAGTCACCAAGGCCATTGACGAGGGCAAGGCAGTCCACACAGCCTACCTTGACCTGGCAAAGGCTTTCAACACAATACCCCACTCGGGTATCATTGAAAAACTCACCAGCTTAAATGTAAACCCATACGTCACAAGATGGGTTGCAAACTGGCTAAGTGACAGAACCCACAGGGTCAGAGTTGCTGGCGCCATGTCACACTCCAAGCCTGTCACAAGTGGTGTCCCACAGGGCTCAGTCCTGGGCCCACTTTTGTTCGGCATCTTCCTTTCAGAAGTACAAGCAGACACAGGAGGATTATGGCTGACAGAGTTTGCAGATGACTGCAAACTGGGAACCATAGTTGAAAACCCATCTGACACAGACATCCTTCAGAAGGGTCTCATAGAAATGGATAACTGGTGCCAGAGCCATGGCCTAAAGTTAAACGCTAAACAATGCATAGTCATACCCTTCGGGAAAAACAAGGTTACCCCTAGTTACCATATAGGTGGCAATCCTCTAAGCACAGAAGAGGTTATCAGGGATCTGGGCACCCAGGTTGACAGTAACCTTTCGTTTGACACTCACGTTGCCAAAGTAGTTAGGAAGACCTTCTACATTGCCCACCTGATCATGCAGGGATTCACATCTAGATCAAGGGGGGGTCATTGTTCCCCTGTACTCATCACTCATCAGACCAATGATTGAGTACAATGCCCCATTCGGAATGTACCTGACCCGACACCTACAGCAATTGGAAAGGCCCCAAAAATTCCTCACCAGAAGGATAAAGGGTCTCAGAAATATGTCTTATGCTGCCCAACTGAAGGAACTCCAGCTCTATTCAGTCGCTTACCGTCTGCTCAGTGGTGACCTGTGCCTGACATACAAGGCCATGTCCAACCCAGAATTAATGAACATGCTTCACCTCAAAACCTCTAAATCCATCAGAAGTACAGGGGCAAGAGACTTAAACCTCAACACGGCTATTAATAGGATGTGCTGGAGGGACAGATTCATCACCCAGAGACTCCCTATGCTGTGGAACAACATCCCGATACATGTGGGGCAGAGCACCTCGCTGGCTTTGTTCAAGGGAAATCTTGACCAATGGATGGGAGATCGCAGGTATATCCCAGGGATAACCTCGGTGTCACTACTTGACAGAGGCACAGCAAAATAATGGGCATATTATCCTTCAAACTAAAGGGGTGGCGGAAGCCACAAAACTCTGGGCTAGGCTTATAAATGCCCTAGAGCAGATAGCCTAGTATGAACCTATGAACCTATGAACATAGGCCTGGTGCAGTTCCTGCTATTAGGACAGTGGTCTGCAGCAAGCTATATAGTAGTAGACAGTTTTAGCCATTGGTATTTGACCATGGCTAATCCATGTTGCTTCTTGTTGTGGTACCAACATGGGGGTGTGGTTATCCATGACATTTATTGCTAGTCACCCTCATTTTGTAGCTTGTTCCATGTTTTTGCACATGTACATCACTGTATGAGGTGTGACCTGGTAGTGTTAGGGTGCTGATGTGGGCTTTGACCCAGTTTTCTATTACAGCACTTATATCTACATTCTCTATACTGTGTGCGTTTACACTGCACGCATCTTGCTGTTTATACTTCTGGCATTGGGTAACATTACATCTAGGTTCCTATCCCTTGTGGTACCTATGAAGGTGGGTTTGTGTTTTTTGGTTTATGATTGGTGAGGGTGGATGTTAGTCAGGGTCCTCAGGTGTGCATATGGTACATGGTGTTACATTACTTAACACATGGCATTGATGCCTCAGGTGGTGCTGCAGGGCTGCCTCTGTCGGGTGCACATACTACACTCCCTGTACATGTTTGGAAGCAGGTTGTGTCATGTTAGGCATCCCTGTTACTATATGAGTGAGTCGGAGGGGGTATCAGTCCCAGTGTTCCTACTGAGTCAGTGTATGTGCTATGCGTTGCCTCTTTGCCAAGGCCAGGGCATACTGGGCATGCCTCCTTCTGCCTACTGGGGCAAGGTCAGGTTGTTCCTCCTCCGAGTCACCCTCTGCCTGTGGTGGCCTTGGCAATGGTGGGGGTATGTTTGGCCCAGCCCTATGCTGGTCCTGCTGCAGCTGTTTCCACAGGATCATATTATGTAGCATAGCACATATCATGATCATTTGGGTACATGTAGTTGGTGTGTACTGCAAGGCTCCACCAGATGTGTCCAGACACTGGAACCGTGACTTGAGCAGCCCAAACACACGCTCTATGACATTACATGTTTGTGCGTGTGCCTCATTATGGCATTCCTGTTCGGGTGTGTGTGCATTTCTGATGGGTGTCATCAGCCACAGCTCAAGTGCATAACCTGCATCCCCCACTAGATGTCCATGTGGGAAGTCCCCACTGGCAAATGATTGGTACAGCTGCGTCAGATGCCAGATGTAGGAATCGTGGTAGCTCCCAGGGCAGCCAGCACACACATTCATTATTAAGCCCTGGGCATCACACATGACCTGGCAGTTGATGGAGGGGAATCCCTTGCGGTTAATATAGGCTCTACCCCGCTCACTGGCTGGTGCTTTGATGCATATGTGCGTGCAGTCTATTGCACCCAGTACCTCAGGGTATCCCGCTATTTGCTGGAAGAGACGCATATTGCTGGCCAATACCTCACGGGCATTGGGGAAATATACATGATCACCGACATGTGCTGACATGGCATCCAGGAACTGGTGCAGTACCCTGGAGGCTGATGCCTGTGATATCCCCATCATATCACCAGTTGGTCTCTGGAAGGTACCTGTTGCTAGTATTCTTAGGCCAACACATACCTTGGTTTCCACTGGGATGGGTTCCCCTCTGTTGGTTCTGTGTGTGAGGCGTGGCCTGCACAGCTCAACAATTTGCTGCAGAAGGTCTCTGTCCACTCTGTAGCGCTCTACTATCTCCAGCTCATGTAACCCATGGTAGGTGACCCTGGGCCTGTATACTCTCCTCCTTCTCCTCACTCTGGGTTGTCTGTCAGCATCTGCATTGTCACCACCCTCAGCAATTCGCCTATGCCTGATTATGACAGCTATGGCAGCCCCTAGCATTTCTGCTCTGAGTTCAGCTTTTTTCAGTTTTCAATTCTGATAGCTTACTCCTTTCTTGCAATATCTCTTGTGAGAAACACCCTGCACTGCTGTTTGCAGTGTTTTAAGTGCTGGGTTGGGCTTCTAGTCTGCCTGTGTAATTGCCTGCTTCCGATTGTTTCCACCAATTAACTCCAGCACTATCCTCTGGCAGTTTCCCTGTAATCTGGTTGTTTCCTTTTTCCTCTCTGTTTCCTCAGGGGGAGCAATGTGCACACCAGCTTAAGCACGCTCACAGATACTTAAACGCGCGCACACATCCTTACACGGTGTTACATGCGTGCACACATCCTAACACGGTTTGAACTTGGCTGATTCATGGTAAAACGCGCGCACACAGCCTTATACATCAGGCAATAGGCTTCCTGCTGTTTACATTGCCTTCCACACGTGCACGCCCGCGCAAACCATTGTAAACGGTTTGCAACACGCTCCCACATGTTGAACCTGCCTTACACATGCGCGCGCATGCACGTATATCAAGAAAGTTTGAGTGTAGGGATAGTGTGCACCCTCTATTTTTTGACTTTCCTAGTGTTCTGTTGGGACACACCTCTCTCCCTGCTGTCTGTCTGTCATCTGTCACGTTACATTGCCCTCCAATCTGATACATTTATTTCTATCATTCCCCCCGTGTTGTCACCTACCTCTTACTCTGTTCCTCCCCCTTCTATAACTCTTACACTACTCATAAACTGCTCATTACCTATGTGGCAGTGTGATTCAGTATTGTAACTCTCATTTACATAGGATTGCCTAATAATGCTTAGTTACATTTCTTACACAGAACTTCCCCCCCTTGGCAACCACTACATGGAGGCCATATTGATTTTGGTCTGCTAGTCCCTGCATTGTCATTCCATGTAATACGTTGAACCCACAATTGTGGGCTTATAAGCTTCGGTTTTCAGTTTTAGGCAGCACACCCCGTTTGCGGGGGAGTGCACTGCAGTTACACATGGAAATCCCACGAAAAAAAAAAGTTATTTAAAATGCTTTTGCAACACTTTTTAATGTCAATGGCCACATATTTGGCCATTGGCATGCTAAATGAAACATATGCACCCTTTATTTGGAGCTGACATAGCTCCGTTGTCAATTTTGCAGAAATGTACTCAGTTGTCAGCTGAGTACATTTCTGCAGCTAACACGTCCGTTACACGGACTGGTTTAGGCTTCTTGGATCGCTCAAATACCTCATTTGCATATCTTTGAGCTGCAAATGAGGTATTGAGCATTTCCACGCCCAGTCCATGTAAGAGACGTGTTAGCTGTCTCTTACACAGAGGTTTGGGCTGTTCCTGGATCGGGAGGCTTACACGGAGGCTTACACTACTCTTGAACTCCGTGTAAGCCTTCGTGAATCCTGCCGATAGAGTTTGATTCTCACATAGGGTTACTGGCTAGGCTTAAAACTGCCCATAAGGGCAGTTATCCTAGTACTAATCTATCAACCTATCAAGTACGATTTAAGTTCATGAAATTAGTATTGTTTCAATCTTTGATGTCAGCCAGAAGTGCTCTTCACAGCATTTGCAATGTGCCCAGTAATGACTTCTTCTGCAATTCATATGGAGTTGGTAACATATCTAAATATGACTGTAGATTATTTTTTATAAGATCCCATTGCTCATACTACTATTGGAACTGTCTGGGTATCTTTCTTCCACATTGCTCTCATTTCTGCCTGTAAATCCTGATATTTTATGACTTTATGTCTCTCTGCACACAAGACACTGTAGTCACTGGGTGTAGTGATTTCAATGATCGATGCTATTTCTGTCATCTTTTCATGGACCACTATATCCAATTTTCTATCATCTGTCCTTTGAACTGTTGGTAATGGGTAATCCCATGTGATGTAGACTTCATCATTTTCTATGATGCTTTGCAGCTCATGTTTCCAGTATTTTTCAGCCAATTCAATGCCATAATGTTTGCACAATCACCAGTGCAACAGTCTTGCCACATTATTATGCCTTTCAGTATATAGTCCTTCTGCCATTAGTATGTCACAACCAGGAATGAGGTGTGCAATTGTTTCTAATTCTGTTTTACAAAACCTACATTTGTTTGTTTCTCCCACATGTTCAATGGACTTTATAAACCAACATGTACGTAGCCCACTATCTTGGGCCACCCATTTTAACCTTTGAGCTCTTAATTTGTATTCACCTCTCCTTAACCATTCCTGTGTTCATTCCTGATCAACATGAGGTTCTTCCAGAAGTTTTCTATACTTGCAACTATATTTATGCATTTTCCACATTTCTTCCCTTCTCATCTGGTCCTTCACCTTATATTATTTCTTTTATTTCGGCACATTCAGTTGCTTCCTGATTTTTATCTACTTCTGGTTTGATTTTCATTCCTGCTTGACGCCAATGTGCTTCTGGTAGACTAAACAATGAAGTTATCTTAGATTTATTCTCCTCAAAACTTTCATTATGTTTTGGTCTTGTGAGGTCAGCAAATATGTGTGCACTCTCACATTTGCAGATCTATACATGTAAAAAAGTTCAAGGAGGCCCATACCTCCTTTGGAATGGGGAATATATAATCTTGGTATGCACTGATTTTTATAAATCATTTGGTGAGCATAAAGCATCCTTCTTCTTTTCCTGTCTAATCTATCCAACATGTGTTTGGGGGAAGTCAGTCACTCCAAAACTGTAAGTTAGGACAGGAAGAGCAAATTGGTTTATAGCTTGAATTTTGTTTCTAGATGTCAGTGTTGTTTTCAGAATTAATTTAAGTCTTCGAAAGTATTCCTTACAAAGTTTTATTTGCATTTGTTCATATTTTACTGCTGATCCTTCAACAATTCCCAAATATTTATATACTCCCTCTTGAACAAGTTCTTTTATATCACATTTTTGTCCCAAACTGATGTTTTCATGGTGCTGTAGTTTTCCTGCTTTAAATGTTGCTTTTGCATATATATCAAGAACAAATGACATTCTTATATCATCTAAAAAAAGTTTTGACAACTTGCAGTTTTACTTTCAGTTCCCCATCTGATGAGCTATACAGTTTTAAATCATCGACAAAGAGAAGATGAGAAGTCTTTACACTTTGTTGTTTTCTGAAAGCCAAATTAAAGCCATGGCCTAAGCTGTAAAGTAGACAGCTCAATGGGTTAAGGGCAAGACAGAATAGCAACGGTGACAGACAATCACCCTGGAATATTCCCCATTGAATTTTTATCCCTGGAATAATAATTTGTTCTCTATCATGGCTTAATTGCAAAGTGGTCTGCCACTGTTTCATGCTCACTGTAATGTAGTTAATCAGTGTAGGTTGTATCTTATACATTTTAAGCACTCTTTTATCCATGAATGTGGGTTTTACAGTTCGCCACTGTGACTTTAACAATAATTGATCCTTTGTTCCATATGACTTTCTTTTATTGCCCTTTTGTTCTATTGCCATAATTGAGTTTTCTTCTAAATGACTATAAACTCTGTCGGCAACAATTCCAGTGTACAGTTTAAGCATCGTTGGAAGGCAAGTTATTGGACTATAAGTTTTAGAGTAGCCTGCAGTTTCACTCCTAAGCAGGAGCATTGTTTTCCTGTTGTTAGCCAGGTTGGTGTCTGTTCGGGGTGCACATATTAATAATTCTTACTCATAGCTAAATCTTAAAGATGTTAACACTTTTAACCAGAAGTTAGGTACTGCATCTGGGCCTGGGTTTTCCAATCAGAGGATTTTCATAACTTTGTTTCAATCTCTCTAGCTGTTTCTTCATCCCATTTCATATCCTGTACCTTTAAACTTCTTATTCTTTCTTTTACTTCTTCTATCCATTTAGCATCTTTATTATGTTCCACAGGATCTTCATAAATACTTCTCCAAAATGTATCTGTTTGTTCTTTTTTTTTGGTGGTCTTTCAATTCCTTTTACCTTGTTTCCCAATTCTCTATAAAACTTTTTTGGGTCATCAATAAATTGCTTATTTTGTACTTTTCCTTTATATTTATCTGCATATCTTCTAAGTTTTTTCGTCTGTGCTGAGATTTTTAGTTTATTTGTGATAGTGCATGATAGATCCTGATCTGATCTAATACTGTGCATTGCTTTTATCACATCTGTCTTTCTAAGTATTTTTGTTGATCTGTTCCCTCTTCTCTACTCTTCTAACAGTGACACTTCTTGTCTTAATTGCTTTATAGTTTTCTCTATTTGATACTAAGCTTCTGTATGGCTGCAGCAGTGCTACAGTAGGGTGTGTGACCAATGTTGTGGATGTCCCAACAAAGGTAGGCTAGTGTGGCTGAATCAATGTGTGCAAACACTTGCAATGTAGCACTACATAATTACATCTCATACGCATCTATCACAAGAAGTAGAGCATTTCAGTCACAGGACTGGCAGCTGCTATTGTGCATAGTGATGCATCAACCCTGTTCATCATATAAATGGGGTGGATATTATAGTAAGAATGGGGAAAACAGCAAGTGGGAAACACACAAGGGTAGCTATATGGCATTAGAAGTGGGTAGGTGGGAAGAAAGGATAATTTTCTACAAAGAAAGACCCCAAATACTTAAGAAGAAGGTAAAGTGAGGAAGGTAGTAAAGGACAATGGTGGGTAGGATAAAGGATGAAAGCTAAATAACATGGGCAGACAAACACAGAATACAGACTTATACATGTATGGTGTACACATAAAAGGAAGGGAAGACAGTGAATGCATAAAGACATATGGAGGGAAGACAAGTGTGGATGGAGGGGGGGCATAAAAGGAATAGTAAATGAAACAAAAGGAGGACTTAGATCTCTGTTGAAACTGCCCCCCCCAGCTAGTTGCTCAGCATAATGCATCCGAGGTTATCCAAGTGCAACTAACTCTGGGCAAAACTGCAATCCAAACTGTAGCTTGCTACAGATCCCCCACCATGCCCCAGGATTCCCACTCCTCTTTTCTTGATGTACTGGAAAATATTAGGGTTCAACCAAACAACCTAATAATGTCTGACTTCAACTACCCCACCATTAACTAGGAAAACTACTCGTGTACCAACTCCTTAGCTCAACGCTTTCTGGAATTCATAAACTTCAATGCCCTAGATCAACTTATCTACACCCCCACTAGGGGCAACAATAACCTAGACCTAGTCATTACCAATATGAGTGACCGGTGTTCCACACCTGAAGTCAACTCCTTGTTGGTCCAATCCGACCATAAGCTTATCACTCTTGATATCCACATCCCGCCCCCACCCCCCATTAAGGATACCACAGTAAAAAATTTCTCCAAAGCCAACTTCATGCTTCTTAAGACAGAAGTGGTGAACTTCATGACACCCATGCAGATGGACAATACAGTTACAACTGCTGAATCCTGCACAAATGCACTCTATAAGCACGTACATGAGTGCATGAATCGTGCTATCCCAAACAGAACCAAGACGCTATCCTCCAAAAA
Source organism: Protopterus annectens (assembly GCF_019279795.1). NCBI lineage: Eukaryota > Metazoa > Chordata > Ceratodontiformes > Protopteridae > Protopterus > Protopterus annectens. Next base: position 715,600,061 of record NC_056731.1, read on the forward strand.
AATTAAGCCAATCTGGTGGTCTCCTGCCATAAACAAACTGTACAACAAAAGGAAGAAACTGTTGCAAAAGAGAGTAAAATCCCATGAGTGGAGGAGCTCCCTGGTCAGCCTCAGTAAGAACCTGAGATCCCTTATAAGATCCTCCAAAGCTAGCTACAAAAACAAAATTGCCACTAAATCCAAGGACAACCACAAAGCATTCTATAGCTATGTCAAAAATCTAGATGGCAACACCCAGATCTGCTCTGAGTTACAGCACAAAGGCACGAAAATTACAGAACCAACTGATATTGCCAACATCCTGGCAAATAGGTTCAGTGCTAACTTTACTCCCCTCTCAACCCCTAAAGTGCCCATATCTATACAGGAAGAATGCAGAGTCCCTGTAATCACAACTACGCAGGTAAAAGCTGCTTTCTAAAGCCAAAAACACAGCATCCATGGGACCAGACAACATCCCAGGATGCGTTTTACATGAACTTCAGAACGAACTGGCTTCCCACATAAGCACCATGTTTAATAATAGCCTCGCATCAGGCTTTGTTTCCACTGAATGGTGCACAGCAACAGTTATCCCACTACACAAAGGGGAAGCCACCACTGATCCTGGGAACTATCGACCTATTAGCCTGATGAGCCTGGTCTGCAAGGCCATGAAACGTATCATCATGGAACTCATAAACAAAGACATTGGTAACCTCCAAACTCTGGATCCCACCCAGTTCTGGTTTGTGAAAGGCAGATCATGCCTCCTGAACCTGATCGACTTCTTTGAGGCAGTCACCAAAGCCGTGGATGAGGGTAAGGTAGTTCACACAGCCTATCTTGACCTTGCCAAGGCTTTCAACACCATCTCCCATTCTGGAATTATAGTTAAACTCACTAAACTAGGTATAAATCCCTACGTCACAAGATGGGTTGCCAACTGGCTCACTGACAGAACCTACACTGTAAAAGTCGCAGACTCCAAATCTGACCTCAAATCAGTGACAAGTGGAGTATCACAGGGTTCCATCCTGGGACTTCTCCTGTTTGGCATCTACTTCTCTGAACTACAGGCTAATGCAGAAGGCCTCTGGCTAATAAAGTTTGCAGATGACTGCAAACTAGGAGCCATAGTCAAGTCCCCAAATGATGTGGACATCCTACAGAAGGGCCTCACTGAGACTGATACCTGGTGTCAGAACCATGGCCTCAAGCTCAATGCCAAAAAGTGCAGTGTCACCCCCTTTGGTAAAAACTCTGTACCCATGAACAACCACATAGGCAGCAATCTACTTAACACTGAATGCGTGATAAGAGACCTTGGGACCCAGGTGGACAGTAGTCTCTCCTTTGATAGTCACATCACCACAGTATTCAGGAAGTCCTTCTATGTGGCACACCTCATCATAAAAGGGTTCTCAAACAGGAAAAAATAGGTCATTGTTCCCCTCTTCTCGACACTCATTAGACCCATTATAGAGTACAATGCCCCTTTTGGAATGTACCTCACAAGACATCTGCAACAGCTGAAAGTCCACAGAAGTACCTCACAAAGAGGATTACTGGCTTCAAACAAATGCCCTACACTGACCGCCTCAAAACACTCCAGGTTTACTCCATAGCATATCGCCTACTCCGAGGTGATCTCTGCCTAACATATAAAGCTATGCCAAACCCAGAGCTGCTAGACATGCTACACCTAAAGAAATCCCAATCCCTCCGAGCTACACGCTCTAGAGACCTAAACCTTGTCACCACAATGATACTCTGGAACAAGCTACCCATCTATGTCAAGCAAAGTTCTTCATTAACACTCTTCAAGAAAAATCTTGATGAGTGGATGGGAAATAGGAAATACACCCCGGGGATCACTTCTGTGTCTCTGCTCGACAGTGGCACAGGATAATAACTTTCTTGGGTGGCGTAAGCCATGGAACCTTGCTGGCTAGGCTTACGTAGGCCCTTGGGCCGATAGCCTAGTACCTACCTATGAAACTATGAAAATGCATCTGAACCTAGAACTGCGAATGAGCTCTGATATAAACAGCTAATTATGCAAACAACAGTTAGAAGCAAGGTGTGAGATACTGTTTTTTTTTTATTTGCTTAGCTGTGAGTCGAAAAGGACAATAGGTTCATAGGTAGGTACTAGGCATGCAGACAAGGGGACCTTTGAGGAGTCTAGCCCAAATTTCCCATTGCCCCGAAGCACTGCTTGGTTAAGTAACTTGCTCAAAGTCATGCAGTCAGCAAATGAGGGCTGAAGAAATCACACCCTGTACCACAGGAACTACAGTTTACAGCCTTTACCCCTGCAACAACTGTAACTGATATAATTATCCCTCATTCCTAAGAAATTGCTTCACTGCTCTTTATATAGAATGAAAATCAAAGCCATACTCTTGCTGGAAGATATTGAGGTGACCACATTCTTGCAGGTTTATTGTGAAAATCTGCAATCTGGCATGTATGTTTTAGTAATTTAACAATTAGTCTCCAGTATTTCTCTTATTTATAGTTAGTCGGGTAATTTTAGCTTAGTTAGAGGTTTTCTTTAAGTATTCTATTTGTATGACTGATTATTGTTTTTTCCTCCTTGAACATTATTTACCACTGCATATTTAATGTTATCATCATTTAATTAAAACTTTTATTTATTCACTTTTAAGACCTTGTGTCTGGTATTTATTTATTTATTTAGGTATTATTTATTATCAGATGACAAGATATTATTTAGTTCTGTAGGCTGACAAGCTATGGCATCCATCTTCAATGCCAGATCGCTTGAGCACATTATTAGTGAGATATTTAATTACCATAACTTATATTTGGCTAAATGAAGAACAGTACAATAACTGATATGTTGGTTATCTACCCATTTCTAGGGTGGTGGCAATAATGTTGTGTCAGGAAGAAAGCTATGAAGAACTGGATAATTCTACCAACTTTCCCCGAAAGTGTGTTTGTGTGTGTGTGTGTGTGTGTGTGTGTGTGTGTGTGTGTGTGTGTGTGTGTGTGTGTGTGTGTGTGTGTGTGTGTGTGAATAAATAATTTGTTTAAAAGATAGTCACCAAGTGTAAGAGGCACTGTTAGACATTGTGGTTCACAGAGATAGCACTGAGAAAGGGGTCTAGGATGCTAGATCAAAACTCAGCTCTGTAAATGATCAGTGCTCAGTCCTAGTTTGGCTGTAGATATAGAAGCTCATACCTATGGCACCAGTGCATACTCCCTTTATATTCTTGGGGCCAGGATGATTTTGGAAATTTGGTTATTGTATCTGTTTTATGTGCACTTTAACCTGTTGGGTACTAATGGTGTGACTTGAGAGACCATTTCTCTGGTAGCCATGAGACCTATTCAGCAGTGGAGTGGATCCACAGACCATAGCCCCTGCTTCTTACTTATCTGGGTGATGCACTGTTTGGCAGTGGTGGGATTCAAACCCCTTTTGGTGCCAGCTTGTCCATCCATCACAGGGTTGATAGGCAGACCTGACAGCCAATGGTGACAGAGGCAGCTGGCACAGTCCAAAGTGATAATGGCCCCATCTCCTCTTGTTACACAGATGGACCTGCAGAAGGATGATAAACTGAAAAAAAAGTTATTAAAACACACATATGTACAAACACAATGGTAAAACAGGCTGGCAAACATATTATACACACCTTACTTTCAAGAGATGGAAGGCATGATCCCACATTCTCCAACACCCAGCAATATTCAGGAGTCACTCCACTGCTTTTGGAAAACAAAGTATGCCCTCAGATGTATGCACACACACACACACACACACACACACACACACACACACACACACACACACACACACACACACACACACGCACACAACTTTTCAGATCATAGAAGATAATGCAGAAAATGTGCTTGCAGTACATTTCAGACTACCTCATATGAATCTCTGTCCCTCACTAATAATGCAGATCAAGGTGGTGCTACATCAAGTTACTGAGCAAGTGCTGCCACTACTCTCCACAAAGGATGATGCCAATGGCATCCCTTAGTATCCCAACAAACTCATACCAGATATCCAAATTCTGCAGTAGGACATCAGACTTACCCAGCAGGTGCTCTCAGGTGTTTTTGTGCAAGAAGAACAAGAAAATCCTGACACAGCATGCTAGACTACTGCTTTTCAACTTGCCTGAACTAGCCATATCCAAAGGGTCTATATTATATCATTGAACGCTTACAAATGCGATGATTAATCAACCCCATGTAAACGAAAGCTTACAATGTCGAAACCTAAGAACAGCAATTTTTTTTCCAAGGGAAAAAAATTGCTGTTCCAAAAAAAAAAAAACTTTAAAACATTGCATAAAGTGGGGGGCTTTGGCCACCCTCACACCCCGATGTGGGGGCTGTGCCCCCACAACACCCTACTTAAATATACCAACTCCGAGATCGCACTACAGTGCCGACAACAGCAAAGTAACGGAAGCGGCCAAGGGAAAGAATTCGCTTAGAAGACACTTCGCTAATTTGCCTTTTCGTTCTTTTACATTTGATCAAGATGCATTTGACAAAATGTGTTTGCGATCATGTAATAGGAATCCATATCTAAACACTATGGTTCACACGAGGAGTAAATGGCAACTACCTTTGCATAGGCACACATTTGTGACTCATGTAGCTCACAGCAGACTGTTTCATTGCAGCAGTACTGTGTATTCTGTACCTCAGTGTTAAAACATGGTGATAGTACTACACTGTGGTGCTATAGGTGTACACATGGTGGTCTATCATACTGGTCACATACCACATTATAACCAAGATGTGCATGGCTAGAACCAACATGTTCAGGTAGCACATTGTGCACCTTCCATGATTCAGAGACAGTAGCACTAAATGGCTTCATTAGCATACCCACCATATTAATGGACTCTTATTGGCAATAGTTGTTTCAAGCAACACTGCTTAGAACTGTGCAGATGTGAAACAGTGGATTTTCAGTGAAGATTCTTTTCACATGAATCACACAGAAATAAAGAAATAGTCTTGCCTGTAAAGTATTTCATCAGAAACAAAGCATATGGTGGATGTCAGGGACAGTGAGACAGATGTTGTGGTGTTTGCGTAACTAGCAACCCATGATACTGGCATGGCACAGCACTGTCTGCATGTGGCTGTGGGTATACAAACCAAGTACAGCAGAAGCAATGTTCAGGACATGCTAAAATGGTTATGGGTTCCTGGATCATATGATGAGGCATGGCTACAGTTTATAAATGTAGGGAAGGCTGTGAATAGCACTGCAAGCTTCTGATGACCAGATGCATAAATTGGGGGGATGGAGCTCTGTGGACATAGCTAGGCTACACAAATAAGGGAAGCTGTGCACTCCTATGGATCAGCACATGATATGCCATGACAAAGTGCACATGTGCAGTCATATAGTTCTACCTGTTCTGTGCTACAGACTGCATTAAGCCCCTGACACCACAAGCCTGCGATATAGACAATGCCAAATGACGCAATGTGAAAGCTTAAATTAATCACTGGAGGATGGCATCCCTGACTCCATACAACCACCCAGAATACATGGTCAGTACATTTTCCGTACATAACATTGTCCCATATCATAATGTTGTACTTGCCTGTCACTCTATCCATCTGCTAATCACTCTGGGTACTGTGCTATCTGCAGCGCAGCATGGCCATTCCATGCACTGCCCAACAGAGCCAGGGAATGATACTGTATGCATCATTTTATTCTGTGATGCCTGTGACGTAGTCCATAATTTTGGACTGACTGCCTCTTCTTTGCCAGCACTGCAGTAACTCCCCCCCCCTTATCTGAGTTTGCTGTGGTACTGTTGCATGTTCCTCACCTGATTCATCACCCTGCCTTTCCATTGCACAATGTCATGATGTGCAGCATGCCACAAATAATAAGAATTGTACTGCAGATTTCTGGGCTGTTTCACAATGCCACTCCTGATATTTCTAGACATTGGAAGTATCCTTTCAGTAGACTGAACACATATTCAACTGTATTATATGTTTCTGCATGGTCTTCATTATGGGCCATGTTTTACATGGTCTGGGAGTTGTGGATGAGAATGATGAATCAGGGCTTTAGACATATCCAACATCATCTGCAACACATACAACATATAATACATGGTCTGATCACTGCTTACATGGTTCATGCATGTATTGCCTATTCTTTCAGATGTGCATGTCTGTATGTGCCAAAAAGATTATCCTGTGAGGATGTCCCCTAGCTGGAACCTTTGGAATAGGTCAGATGGTGACAAATGTGTGAATAATGGGAATTACCCAGGCGGTGTGTGGGCACATTATAACTAATGGACATTACAGACACCTGGCTGTTAGTGAAATGTAATACCTTCCTGTTATAAATTACAGGCCGTTGGAGCAGGTGGGGTCTAGATGGCAATGTGTGTGCAATCCATGTCTTCCATTACCTCAGGGAAATGGAAATGTCATCAAAAACCCATATGGTGCTGATGCTGTCCTCCTCTCCCTACTGAAATGTTTGCACTTGTAATGGCAAGTGCCAACATGCCAAAAAAGAACATGTAAAATGCAGGAGAAGAGTGAATATCAAACATCTCTCATCTCCTTTAAGCTTCTTTTTTTGCAGAGTGCAAGTCCTCCTGCACCCCCTGATGTGGGGGGCTTCCCTGAACTTATATATACCAACTCCAAAACTGCCATACTTTAGAGAAAAGGGAATATTCTGAAAAATGACCATCTTCAATTTAATATATATAATCCATTTTCTTTCAGACATTCAGTCTCAGCTTTACAGGAATGGCTAAGGTGGGTCCCAGCATTTCAAAAGGTTACCAAGGATGACACCTGTGGTACTCCTGATGTACTTCCATTAGGTTGCTGAAAGGTCCCAGTAGCCAAGATGGTTAAGTAGACACATATCTTAGTATGTACAACAATGTGCATACTATTCATGCACCCTGATTCTGCTTGTGGGTGACATAGTTTTACAAGGCCTGTTACAGTCTCCCTGTCCACATAGAAATGGTCTACTGTCTGCTAGTCTTTAAGCTGTGATATATCAGGTACTGCCTGTACCTTCTCTGTTGGCACATACAGATGGTGATTGCTAACACATGCTGCTGAGATACTGCTACTGCTAATCCTAGCTTCACTGCCACCATGCACATCATGAATCTTAGTGTTGAAAATGAGTATACACCACAGTACAGCTTGCTTGTTTTTGTAACTTTTGAATCAGTCCTCCATGTTACGCGTCTTCATTTGTAAACGCCATGTTGCCCTTTTACGTGGGGTTCCTTATTTCTATATCTTTATTCCCTCTTTAGCATGGGAGACACGTCACCCTATTTTTCCTCCTTGCATGATCTCACTGTGTCTGAAAACTGCCGAACACCCTGAACATTTCTGTTGCTTATGGGAACTTGCATAGTGTTGTTTGTGTGAGTCATCTGTGAATGCCATCTGTAACATGTGGGGTTGACAGACACAGTAATATTCCAGATGAGGAAAGCAGGAATGACATTTATAATTTATTCCTTTATGGGCATGTCAGTTCTAGTCAGTGTTTCCCCACCAGCTTAAGAGAGAGCTTTCTGTTCTTTTCACATCAGATGGAACCTGCTCATGGACTCCTCTTAAATGTCTCTCTTCAAAAAGGATAGAAAATTAAATGATTTTAATTATTTCAATTCAGCTTAAATATTTATGTCGTACTTATAGTAATATGTATGATGATACCACTTTGAGTGACTAATTCATCAAAATGGAAGGTGCATTAAATTATTTTAATTGTTAAAATTCTGCTCAAATATTTAAGTTGAACCTATAGTGGTGACCACTGTGGTGATACTACTTTGTACTTTTCTGCTGCTCTGGACCTTAGTCTTGTATTTTATTCTGCACTTCTATTGCCACAAGTAGAATTACTTGTACAAGCTATCGCTTTGTATTTGAAACCCTGCTGGGAGCCATAGTCTTGTAATTTAATTCACAGTTGTGACAGATCTGTGTACTACTGCCATATTTGTACTTATATTAATTTATTTTCGCACAAACAGTATTACTCGAAAATTTCTGCTTAGCCTGGAGTCCTAAACTGTAGTAGAAGTTCGATAGTGAGAGAACCCATGTAGATAGTAACCTAGTCTTTGACCAAAATGTGTCCAAGGTATTAAGAAAATCCTTCGGTGTTGCCCAATTTTTAAACAAGAGCATGGCATCTAGGTTCAGAGAAGTCATCATACCACTGTACTCAGCCCTCATCAGACCCATCATAGAATACAATTCCTCCTTCTGTCTGTACCTGACCAGACACATGCAACAACTGGAACGTCCACAAAGGTTCCTTACAAAAAGAATATAGGGAGTAAGCATAATGTCCTACACTGATCACCTGAAAGCCCTGTCTTTTTACTCAGTATCGTGCAAACTTTTAACAGGAGATCTTTGCCTGGCATACAAGGCACCCCTTGAACCTGTTTTGAAGAAGCTGTTACACATCCACAAAACAGACAGCATCAGAACTGCTACTTTAAAATACCTAGATTTTTCTTGTGACATAATTAGGGCATGTTGGAGATACAGATATGTTTCTCACAGAATTCCCATTCTCTGGAACAGGCTCCTCATCCATGTGAAGCAGAGTTCCTCTGCATCCTTATTTAAGAGCAGCTTGGGCCAACGGATGGGCACACCACTTAACCTCTTGGCACAAGAAATCTGGGCAAAGCCAAAAAGAATGGGAGGGAGGGGCAAAGGCCCAAAATAAGGACAGATTTTAAATATTAATCTTATAAACTTAGAAAGTTGTTAAAATAAAGGGTTTTGTGTTTTTATGCATTTTCTGAAGGATACAAAGTCTGAAATTCAAATGTCTGTCATTAAGTGGCCTTGATTTTCAATGATTTGCCAGAAAACCTCAAATTTTATAAGGGAAAGATCAAAATATGAGCCAAAAATCTGTGTATTCTGTGAAAATCTGGACAGTTGAGAGGTATGTGGATGGGTAATCAAAAATTCACACCAGGTCTGGCTCCTATGTCTTTGATGGATAGGGGCAATCTATAAATCACCCCTATATAAATCAAATTTATGGATCACATCTGGATTGCCCCAAGGCCCCAGTGGTAAATACTGTGGGAAGAAATAGCCAGGGAATTGCTATGGCTAGGCTTGTATAGGCCCTAGGGCCGATAGCCTAGTACCACCCTATGAATCTATGTATACATCTATAAACCTTTGAACAAACCATAACATCTGGGACAGTCTCACATTATTGGAAATGGTTCAATACCCTCCCCATTCAAAAGGGAGGGGTATTGACAACTTTAGGCCTGTAAGTCTGACAGACATTTTAAGGAGAGACTTTGAGCATGTATTCATAGGCTTAATGAAGAAAATCAGAGGAACTTGGTTAATTTGCTATTCATCAAAATTAGTTTATTGAAAGATAATCCACTATTACAAACTTCTTTATTTTTTATTCAGATATGCTAAAGGCTATAGATAGTAAATTAGCAATGGATGTGTTTTTTCTTGGTCTGGTGAAGGCTTTCATTTCAGTACTACACAAAGCTATTTCGGATGGCTTGTATAAATGGAAATGTAATAAAGTATGTAACTAGGTGGATAGCAAATTGGTCAAGTAACCAAACGGCTTAGGCATGTATATAGAGAATAAGATCCAAAAATATGAAATTCCTTGAGGATCAGTTCTGAGACCTTTTTTGTTCCATATATTTATCACTAGTTTTCCTGAGATGACTAAAAGCTAGGTTGGGAAGTTCACAGATGATGCTAAAATTGTTGTAATTGTGACATCCATGAGAGATCAGTATGGAGTACAAAATTACCAAGAAAGATTGTGCGAATGGGCCCCTTACAGATGGAGTTGTGAGTTAATCAAACTAAAAGTAAAGTTATGCATTTGATTGAGTAATATTATCGACTGATATAGCATAAATGGTAAAATAATCAGTGACTGTGACTAGTAGAAGGACCTAGTCATCATAACTAATAACATCTTACATTTGCATGATATGTAAGGAAAATTTTGCAGAATTGCTATTCAGTATATATATCTATCTATCTATCTATATATATATATATATATATATGTGTGTGTGTGTGTGTGTGTGTGTGTGTGTGTGTGTGTGTGTGTGTATATATATATATATATATATATATATATATATATATATATATATACACACACACACACACATATATATATATATATATATATATATATATATATATATATATATATATATGTTGTGTGTGTGTGTATATATAGAGTAATATCCTCAAGAGATGAAAAGGTAATGATTCCAATATAAAATTCCTTTATTAAACCAATACTAGACTATGGAAATGGATTGTATATGCACTCAGCTTTAGACATTAATAAAATGGGAACAGAGCAAATGTCTTTTACAAGGTGAAGCTGAGATTAATGATATTTATGTTCCCTAGAAAGACTGAAACTATGGCGGCCACGGTGGTGCAGTGGTTAGCATTGCCGCCTCACAGCAAGAGGTTCTCCGGTTCGATCCTCGGCTCGGGTGCCTTCTGTGCGGAGTCTGCATGTCCTCCCTGTGGTCGCGTGGGTTTCCTCCGGGTGCTCAGGTTTCCTCCCACATCCCAAAGACATGCTGCAGGTGGATTGGACACTCTAATTTGGCCCTAGGTGTGCGTGTGAGTGTGCCTTCTGTGGAAGGTTGGGCGCCGGGCTGGCAACTCGACACCGTAAAACTCCACTGCCATTCAATGTGCGGACAAGGTGATCCGCTGTGGCGACCCCTAACCGGGAAAAAGCCGGAAGAAGAAGAAAGACTGAAACTATAGTCATTGTTTTATAGGCAGTACACAGGAGATTTAATCTGGGTGTGAGTGCATGAATAAGGAAGAAATGGGGTACTTTGGCAACTGTGTTAATAACTCATGAGAAATGTACTAGAAATAATAATATATTGGTTAAATTAGAAGTTTTGAAAGCAAATTTGGCTAGAAATTTCTTTAATTTCAGAGATGGTAGTAGATGGAATAAATTTTCTTCTGAGATCAAATTGGAAATGAGGCTGGAAAGCTTAAAAATAATTTGGAATTATGGTGTGGAGAGATGTGTGACGAAAGGAGATACTACCAGCCTAGCTAGCAGGAAATTTGTAAATAATTATATGTCATTGGTGAATATCAAAATGATTTTTGTAAGATGCTTGTGTTACAAATCTATTAGAACTATATGTCATGTGTATATCAAACTGTTTGTACAGACGTGTGCGTTGGAAATATATTTGTAAAATGCTTGTATTTAAAATGGATCCACAGTGTGCCCTACTGGAAGAGAACAGAAATGTACATGCACTACTGTAACTGTTTAAATCTATATATTTTAACAGTGGAAACTGGAATACAGGAGGATAACTTCAAAAAAAAACTGAAATTAAATTACTTTATGTTTAGGCCATAAAAGATGGTTTTCAGTTTTCAATGTGGCAAGAGACACAATGTCTGCACCAGGAAACTTTATGTATTGTTTTTAGGGTGAACTAATTACTAGTCTTGACAGTATGAAGGAATACAATTGTTTTATGACTTTCAGCATCTGCCAGAGATCTGAGGAGAAGCCCTTGTCTGTATATTTTTACATGTAGATGCTAAATACTGCCAGCTTCAGCAATGGGGGGTTTGGCTTGGGGACTACAAGTCAGATGACAAGAAGTGATGTCATTCTGCAAGCTATCTCAGCAATAATATTTGCGGTATTATTTTGAGAAGTCTCTTAGTGAGACAGGGCATTCTGCATTCTGTCTTGGACCTGACAACAACTAGAAGATCCATTCACCACAACTGCCTTGCTCTTTTCGTAAGTTCTTAGGTCATAGTATAATTCTCTTAGATTCCGTCAGGAATATAGTGAAGCTTAGTTTAGATATTTTTCTTTCTTTATTTGAGACTGTCCTGCAATGTTGTTTTCAATATTTCCTGTGGTTTTGAACTCTGATGTCTATATATATATATATATATATATATATATATAGTATTGTCTTTTCTCATTTATTGTTAAATAAATTCAAAACTTTCATTGTGGCTGATCTGTGTAGAGATATTTAAGTTTTGAGAGAACTTGCATATTTATTTGGTGACACTGTGTGAGCCACTCCTAATAGCCTTGCTCTTAGTCAAACTACCATTTGTGTTAATATTAATATTATACAGTAAGTTTGGACACCCTTTGTTAAGTGTCTTAAAGTAGTTGATATGGAGTTGACTGGTGGCAGTGGTAACTACCTTATAGAATGAGCAGAAGGGGCATAGCTAGTATACCTGTGCTAGCCTCACCCAGTTGTGTGTGTGTGCAATTTAAACCTCAAAGAGTGTGTGTGTCAACTGCTTAGACAGGAATACGAAGCACTGGTTGGACAGAGAGGTTGCTGGATGTCTTGCTTTGGTCACTCAGCTGAGATCTGAACTCTATAGCTGTGCCAGTGGGGAGTCTTAATGAGGATCTAGAGGAAGAGGCTGAAACCAGCCCTGGACTGACTCTGGACCATGTGTGCTCTTAAGGGAAAATGCACCTGATGCAGAGAGCTGCATCTGGAAATACTGTGTATGTAACTTGTCATCCTCTCACTGAACATTCCTCCACTGTTGCCAGTTGTGAGGATTGAGTCTCCTTGATTACTGGGCCAATGGAGGGTTGCCACATTTGGTTGGCATTGGTGAGATATCCACATCACACTTGGTGGGCAGTGGTGTGGATATTGAACTCCTGTAGCCTGTAAACAGTGGTCACAAAAGAAGGTGGTTCTACTTGAAAGCAGCCACATGGTAGACATTCAGGGTTTCACGTCACAATAGTTTTATTTCTTTAGTTAGTCAGGGAGACCAGGCAAAGATATCAGCAGAGGATTATGGCAAGCTGACAAGAAGCCAGTTGGCTGAGATATGCCAAGCCAAAGGACTAGTGCATGCCATCCTGATTAAAACAGAAATTATTGCAACCTTGGTCACAGCTGCATCACAAACCAGCAATCAGGAGGACAACTAGACTGACCTTGGGTACAACTCTGAGAAAATGGATAGTTCAACTTTGCCTCAGAGGACTTAAAAATCCATCTGGATTTAAAGAGACTTGAACTGGAGGCCAAATGGTTGGAACTAGAATTAGCAGAGAGAATGTGGTTTTTGGAGGCTGAAGAAAATGGGAGACAGATGGCATTAGAATCAGCAGAGAGACTGAGATATCTAGAGGCCAAAGAAAATGAGAGACTGAGATGTTTGGAGGCTAAAAGAAAATGAGAGGCAGGGGCAACATGAAAAGGAGATGCTGACCCTTCACCAGGGCCATGGAGCTAAATGGGAAGGGAATAATCGGACCCCAGAAGCAATAAAGGTCAGTAAATGTCTTCCAAAATTTACAGAGGGTGATCATTTTGATAGTTTTATTCATATGTTTGAAAGGGTTTGTAAACAGTATAATGTTGACCAAGGGTTCTGTGTACAGTTGCTGACCCCCTTACTCAATGGTAAAGCTGTAACTGCTGTTTCTAAATTGTCTGATACTGAGTGATTAAATTATAATACAGTTAAAATTGTTTATTAGAGTGTTATAAGTTAACACCTGAAGCTTACAGAAAAATGTTTCTTGAGCATAGACGAAAGGCAGAGTAAAGCATGTATGACAGTATTGCTGAACTAAGCACTTATTTTCATAGGTGGGTGAGTGGGTGCAAGGTCACCACTTTTGAAGGGCTGGCAGACCTCTTGATGAGGGAAGAAGCCCTTAGCACTTTGCTTGAGGACATAAGAATCTGGTTGGCAGAGAGGGAATGCAATAACATAGATGAGTTAGGGAAAAAAGGGGACCTACACCTAGCAGGGCATCACTGCACAAGAAAGGGATACTCAGTGCTTCATTTGGGTATAAGGAAACCCATGGTTGGCAGCCTAAACCACTCCAAAGGAGTCTGCCAGTAACACAGGAAGCCACTAGTTCAGGTTCATGGCCAGGAGCAAAGGTTAAATATTTTAAACCTAGCCAGTGGGACCATGTAGCATATAGAAGTCCATGGAGGTAAGGTGGAGAAGAAAAAGTAGGGAAGCCAGCAAGTGGGAATGACACAATGCCAGCAGTAAATTGTCTAGACATAACAAGGGTACCAAACTACCACAAGAGGTCATATCCTAAGAGTTCATATCCTACCTTAGTAGATGGGAAACAGCCCACTGCTATGAGAGACACAACCTCTGGCCTAACCATTGTGAAGCCTGTAATGGTTAAAGAGGAACACTACTTTCTTGGACAGTCTACTCCATTCAGATCTTTAGAAGGGACCCCATTCCAAATACCTTTGGCTAGGGTTCATCTTGACTGGGAGGGTGGAAAAGGAACCAAGCAAGTAGGTGTGTTTGAGGATATCCCTGCAGATGTCCTGATAGGGAATGATTTTAATAGTGCAGTACCTTTTGTGCATGCAGTTACATGCAGTCAGGCATGGAGACAGGCATGTGGGTCTGGTAGACTACAGGGGATGCAGACAGACTGCACACTTGAAGCCAGGGCTGGTGAGGTGGCTACTTTAGGGAGGGAGCTACCCTGTAGCAGTGAGACTGAAGGTGATGGTGGGTAATAATGTTCCCTTGGATAGAGTGACTGCAAGGGCAGAGGTGAGTAGTAGTACCCAGGCTGACAATGAGGCATCACTGTCAGAGGATACCAGACTTCCTGTGGAATGGGAGCTGGTAAGGGTTAGAAAAAGAGAGTTGAGACAAGCTCAGCTGTCAGATCCTACATTATAAGGCTCAAAGGAGGTAGCCAGGGAGGTGCCTGATTCTCAAGAAAATGGGTAATTCATATACTGAGACAAAGAGTTACTGTGCAGAAAGTGGATCCCTGAGGGAAGGCTAGAGGGTGAGAGAATAGGACAGTTGGTAGTGCTCAGAGCCTACCATCTGGCATTTCTAGCTATAGCCCATGACATTCCATTTACATGTCATATGGGCATAAAGCATACCAAGAGACATATTATGCAGAACATTTGTTGGCCTGGGATTTCCAGGGGTGTAAAAGAGTATGCAGGACCTGTGAGTAGTGCCAATAAGTAGACAAGGTAGGAGACAAGATGAAAGCTACTTGATGCTTTTACCTGTGATTGAGGAACCAGTTCATGGGGTAGCTATGGATATTGTGAGGCTTCTGAATACCCAAGTTCCACAGGGAAGAAGTACATCCTAGTGATAGTCTATTATGCTACCACATACCCTGAGGCAGTGGCTGTGTTCTCCATCTAGGCAAAAAAGGTGGCAAATGCTTTGTTAGAGATTTTCAGCAGGGTAGGTTTTCCAAAAGAAATACTGACTGATAGAGGTGCTAATTCCATGTCAGACCTGCTGGCTTGTCTGTGGGAGAGCTGTGGGATGAAGTGCCTAAAGACCACCCCCTACCACCCCCAGATTAATGGTTTGGTGGAGAAGTTAAACTTTACACTAAAGACCATGCTATGGGCATTTGCAGACCAGTTTAAGAGGGAGTGGGACAAATATGTGCCCCATCTGTTGTTTGCTTACAGAGAAGTGGCCCAGGAATCCACAGTTTTTTTACAGTTTGAGTTGCTGTATGAGTATAGAGTGAGGGGACCTCTAGATTTGATTTGTGATGAGTGGGAGGGCCAGTGTGAATCCCACAAGGAGTCTGTTGTGGCATATGTCCTAAATCTCGGGACAAGGCTCAGGGAATTCATGGGCTTGGCCCAGGAGAGCCTGGCAGAAGCCCAACAGCAGAAACAGGTCTGGTATGACATGAATGCTCGAGCTAGAGAGTATGCTGTGGGGCAACATGTTATGGTTCTCATTTCTGTCAGACACAACAAGCTGCAGGCAGCTTGAGTGGGACCCTTCAAAGTGGTAAGGAAGGTGAGTGATGTTAACTACATGGTAAGACTCGTACCTCTCAGCCTGGAAACACCAAAAATCTAGACAAAGACACATGTAAAGTAGGTACAACTGGCCAAAAATTGGGGCACTCATTAACATACAATTTGCATACATAATCATGTAACTCCGCCCAGTCTGTTGTAATTGTCAGATACCAAATTGAAGATTGAAGTCAATAAATAATAAATAGTGGCAGACATTTGAATTTCAGACTTCATATCCCTCAGAAAATATATAATAATGCAAAACCTGTTATTCCAGCGACTATCTGAGTTTACAAGAGTAATATTTAAAATCTGCCCTTATTTTTGGGCTTTGTACCACCATTATTCTTGGTTTTGTCCAGATTTCTTACTATGAGAGATTGAGAGGTATTGTCACTGCATATTGCATTACAACTTACTTCTCCCAAATACACATTAGTCCTACTATGCCAGAAATGTAAAAAAAAATCCCCAATAACAGACACACACACACACACACACACACACACACACACACACACACACACACACACACACACACACACACACACACAGTACAACAGTATGTGGCAAAATAAAATAAATCACTACAACTCCTGTCTTGATGCAGCTCTTTATAGTTCTCCTAAGAGATTAGTGGTTACCACTTCCAATAGTTAACTATTTACCAGTGATTGAGTCATAAGTCTGGAATATATGCGAAAAATAATCATATTTTATTTTAAGATCTACAGTATACAGAGCAAATGGCATCACAAAATCAAAAACTGTCATTAAAAATAAATATTTGTTTGCTTTGAGCTCTGATAACAATGTCTAGTATAGAAAAAATAAGCACCTGTGACATTTTGGTTGGGGAGTAAGATGATGTAGAACACTGCAAACTTTCAGTGCAATTATTGTTTAAAAAAGAAAGGTAATGCCAATTCCAATGTGACAGTAGCAAGTAGCACATTTTTTAATACAGAGAGCATTTCACGCACTTACTCTCTCCCATTTCTTCTTTTTTTCTCTCCAAAGTTAAACAGAAAGGACCGGATTCACGAAGGATTGCACGGAGTCTAAGACTAGAGTAAGACTCCATGCAGCCAACATGTCTGCCGAGCGATCCAGGAACAGGAAAAGGACTGTTACACAGACAGGGTTAGGTTATGCAAATTACCTCATTTGCTGCTGAAAGCTACGCAAATGAGGTAAATTTGCGATCCAGGAAACACTAATCTGTCCGAGTAAGAGTAGTGTTATTTGTAGAAATGTACTCAGTTGTCAATTGAGTACCGTTCAGCAAATAGCAAAACGGAGCCGTGACAGCTCCAAATAAAGGATGCATCCAGTTGAGGAAGCATGCCAATGGTGAAATATAAGGCCACTGGCATTGTTTTCCATTGCAAAATAAAAAAAATATATATTTTTTTTTTACCTCGGTCTCCGATGTTTAAGCATAGCGCAGTGCCATGCAAACGTGCTGTGCTCTAAAAACCAGAAAACCAAAAAATAAAAGCCACAAATAGGGATTTTATTCAAAATATTAATCTGCCATGCAAGTGAATGGCAGGCTGAAGACAACATGGCTACTGAGTAGAGGTTGCTAAGGGGAGAAACTCAGTCTGTGAGATGTAACTAAGCATTAGTAGGCAATCCTATGCAAATGAGGATAAGGATAGTGAATCCCAATATTTCCTGCTATGTGAACCATGTCCCTAGAGTGTAAGAGTAGGAAAAGGGGAGTGACAGAGTAGGAGATGGGTGACATCATGAGGGGGTATGTATGAAAAAGACTGTAAGCTTATTGGAGCAGAGTGGCATGTGGTTGCTGTGAATTACTCAGGACTAAAAGAGGTGTGTCTACAGTTATCTAAACTGAAATCAAGAAACTGAAGGTGTACACTGTGGCTATCACTAAAGTTTCTTGCAAAGCTGCTTACACTGTGTGCGTGCATGTGCACGCGTGTAAACCCATCTATGCCTGTGTGCGTGCGTGTGCGCCCATGCAAGCCTGTGTAAGGCCATCTAAGCTAGTATACATGAATGTGCACCCGCCTAAGCACATGTAAGCCTGTGTAAGTCTGTGTGCACGTGTGTGAGCATGTTTGCGCTTGTTTGCGTGGCGCTGCCCCCTGTGGAAACAGAAATGGGAAAAGGAAGGAAAGGAAGTAGTAGGAAGTTAACCAAGGAGAACTAGCAGAGCTCCCATGTGAAATCAATCAGAATCAGCCAATTACACATGCAGTACACTAGCCCAGCCCAGCCCAGCACCTAAAACTCTGAAAACAACATTCCCCATGTTTTTCTCAGAAACACTGCAACACTGCAGTCAACAAAGAGAAGTGAAAACTTAAAAAGCTTAAACTGAGACATAAAAATGTTAGGGGCTGCCATATTATTGCTATAAGGCAACATGTGCAAGATGCTGAGGGTGGTGCCATTGCAAATGCTGCTGAGCAACCCACAGTGAGGAGACAGAGAAGAGTGTACAGACCCAAGGTAACCTACCAGGGGCTACATGAGCTGGAGATAGTGGAGCACTATAGAGTGGACAGAGACCTCCTCCAGCAAATTGTTGAGCTGTGCAGGCCACGCCTCACATACAGAACCAACAGAGGGGAACCCATCCCAGTGGAAACCAAGGTATGTGTTGGCCTAAGAATACTAGTAACAGGTACCTTCCAGAGACCAACTGGTGATATGATGGGGATTTCACAGGCAGCAGCATCAAGGGTACTGCACCAGTTCCTGGATGCCATGTCAGCACATGTCGGTGATCATGTATATTTCCCCAATTCCCATGAAGTATTGGCCAGCAATATGCGTCTCTTCCAGCAAATAGTGGAATACCCTGAGGTAGTGGGTGCAATTGACTGCACGCACATACACATCAAAGCACCAGCTGGTGAGCGGGGTAGGGCCTACATCAACTGCAAGGGCTTCCACTCCATCAACTGCCAGGTTGTGTGTGATGCCCAGGGCATAATACTGAATGTGTGTGCCGGCTGCCCTAGAAGCTACCATGATTCCCATATCTGGCATCTGTCGCAGCTGTACCAGACATTTGCAAATGGTGACATACCTGACAGTCACCTAGTGGAGGATGCTGGATACGCACTGGAGCTGTGGCTGATGACACCCATCAGAAATGCACACACACCTGAACAAGAACTCCATAATGAGGCACACGCACAAACACGAAATGTAATTGCGCGTGTGTTTGGGATGCTCAAGTTACGGTTCCGGTGCCTGGACACATCTGGTGGAGCCTTGCAGTACTCACCAACTACATGTACCCAAATTGTCATGGTATGTGCCATGCTACACAATCTGATCCTGCGAAAACAGCTGCAGCAGGAACAGCATGGGGCAGGGCCAAACAGCCCCCCACCATTGCCAAGGTCTGCACAGGCACAGCATGACTCGGAGGAGGAACAACCTGAGCCTGCCCCGGTAGGCAGAAGGAGGCGTGCCCAGTATGCCTTGTCCATGGCAAAGAGGCAATGCATAGCACATACACTGGCTCAGTAGGAACCCTGGAAATTATACCTCTCACTGACTCACACATAAAATAAAAGGGATGCCTAATTTGACACTACCTGTTTCCAAACATGTATAGGGAGTGTAGTATGTGCATCCAACATAGGCAGCCCTGCAGCACCACTTGAGATATGATTGCCATGTTTTAAGCAATATAAAGCAGTGCTAAGCAGCTTTTACCAATATCTAATATATGTAAACAAAATTGCTCATGCAATGTTGACCAAGGTCGGCCAAAGTTGAGCAGAGTCAGTTAAACATGCTCATATCTGCTTTATTGTACCTTATAACTCATTCACTCCGGAGCAGCTCAGGAAAAGCTGCCTGCTTAATTCCACTTTAGGAACAACAGTGCAGCCTGAGCTCATTTTCAGAAAAATCCATTTGTAATACCATACAGAAAACAAATGTTCATAACTCTTTAACTATAAGAGCTAGACTAAAAATGTAAACGCAAAAGTTGTTCAGCAGACACTACCTTTCCAACAGTGTAAATGTTGATAGTGCATATCAAAGTAATTATTAAATATTTGACAAGGAAGGCTGATATTGTGCATATTTTTTTACCTTTTTGGAAAAGCAAAGCACAATATCTTGGTCAATGTACCATGCAGACCCATACAATTTGAATTTAATTTATTAATATGAATGTCAGCTTTAAAATGATACCTTAACCATTACTGTGGGATGCTCCTTTCTTGAAATATTCACAGAAATATGATTAATATATTATTTCTCATAATTGATAAATAAACAAAGCATAATATATCATCACCTGTAACAGACAGAGCCTACATATCAGTGTAGAAGTTGTGCATCTGAATGTCAGCTTCAAAATGATGCATCATTTGTGTGATCACCATGTTCCCTTGCAAAGATATGAGCATAATTAGAAGTATTATAAATGTATAATTTTCATAATCGTACAAGACTAAACAAACGGTGATATCTGTACATGTGTAGAGTGCACAGACACAGTTCTTTTACCATGTAGTAAGGAGTAACACTATCTTCAAAATGAGGTATTACTTGGCACACTGACATGCTCCCTTGCAAAGTTATTTACCAAAATATGAAAACAATAATAGTTTCCATAACCTAATTCCAAACAAACTTTGATATCTGCATATGTGTCCAACATACAGGCACAATTGTTTTACCATGTTGGAACCAGCAGTACTGTCTTCAAAATGAGGTATTACTTGGCACATTCAGATGCTCCCTTACAAAGTTATCTACCAAAATATGAAAAAAAAATAATAATTTCCATAACCTAACTCCGAAACAAACTTTGATATCTGCATGTGAGTACAACATACAGGCACCATTCTTTTGCCATGTTAGAACTATCAATACTGTTTTTAAAATGAGGTATTACTTAGCACATTCAGATGCTCCCTTGCAAAGTTATTTACCAAAATATGAAAAAAATCATAATTTCCATAACCCAAGTCCTAAACAGACAGTGATGTCTGCACATGTGTACAGCATACAGACACACTTCTTTTATCATGTTGTAAGTACTAACACTGTCTTCAAAATGAGGTATCACTTGGCACAATTACATGCTCCCTAGCAAAGTTATTTACCAAAATATGAAAAAAAAATCATAATTTCCATTACCCAAGTCCTAAACAAACTGTAATGCCTGTACACGTGAACAGCATATAGACAGACAGTTTGACATCTTGTAAATTATAAATACTGTCTTCAAAACGAGGTATTGCTTAGCATGTTGAAATCTTCCCTAGCAAAGTTATTTAAACTATGACAAAATATCATAGTTTTCATAACCTAAGTCCTAAACAGACTGTAAGATTTCTACATGGGTACAGCATACACACACTGTCTTCGTAATGAGGGATTATTTAGCACATTGACATGTTCCCTAGCAAAATGCAATAAACTGTAAAATGAGAGAAACAAACTAGTGTGGGGGGTGTGTGTGCGGTAAATGACTCCACATAGACAGAAACACAAACTTGGCTTGTGCATTCATCAATGTGATAATGACTTCTAGTTATGTGAAGAACAGTATCAGCTGCTGAGAGCTTTACCTGACAAGTGAGAATGACTCAGTGTTATATTGTAACTGCACCTATTGTTAATGTGATAATGACCTGCATTTCATTCCTGAAAGGTTCTGCATGCTCAGACACAGGTGATAATTGCTGCACATAACCTGTCTAAGAACCCCACTGGCATTTGCCTGCCAACTATTTGCAAAACAACAAAGGGACATTTCAAAACATCAATGTCAGCCAGTCGAGAAGCAGATGACATTCCCATAAGAAGAAGCAGGCAAATACCAAACAGGTCACCCCAACTGTCTATGATAGACAGAACAGTACTAAAACCCTGTCCCCATGCATGGCCCTTCGTCCGACTGTCATATCTGGGCCTGTCCAGATGTAAGTCTGTGATGGTTTGATTTCCATGGTAATTACTTTGTGGTCAGATCTAACCAGGGAGGAATTGACTATTGGTGTAGAGCAATGGTTGCCCATGTTGGTAATAACCACGTCAAGGATGTTGCATCCTGTAGTGGGGATAAGATTAAGCTGGTCCAGGGCACTGGAACTGATGAATTCCAGGAACCGTTGGCCCAGTGCATTGGTGCTCGAGTAGTTTTCCCAGTTGAAGGCCCTTTTTATTATGGACATTTTATTATGTAAGATACAATCCACATGTGTAAAATCTGGCATTAGTTGAATAAGATAACATTGCATCAATTGTACTGTAAGTTAGAAACCAGGAACGTAACACCCACAAGGGCTGAATCAACATATAAAAATATACGGCAACCAGAAGATGCAGTCTACTCCACAAAAAGCCACGCTGAAGTAAAAAACTGAAACTGAAACTGAGTCCTTCAAATAGACAAAAACAGTGAATTTAATAAAATGGAATCACGACTAAGCGCTTTCGCCAGCAATCTGACTTCCTCAGAGTCATTTAAATTACATTCAAATGCTCTTTATATATTGAACACTCAAAGCGCATTGGGACAATTCATAAAACCCACCACCTTAATTACAAAACTCCTTACCTTGACAATTAAATATCACAACTACTAAATCAAAAATACATATCTACTTATTGCTAAATTAAAAACCATTGAAAAATATATATACATAATTAATTGTACATAATATGACTCTTGTATGGTGATGTCATATCCATAAATTTATCTAGTATTAATTTCAAGTGTAGCAGTAATGCATTGATACACAGCCTCCCATATGTGTATAGCAAACACAGAAATCCTGTCATAATAGCAACCAGATGAATTAATGACATTCATAATAAAATTCAAAAACTAATACATGTTAAAATTACACTACAAAAATAAAACTACATTAGCCTATAAAGCCAATAAGCATAAGGTCCCTTTTAAATATTATACACACTCATTATACTAACTGGGACCTTAACTTTAACATGGGTTTGATCGAAATGTAGTCATTCAAGCCCGGGGGCCTGTAGGCATCCAATCTTAATTGCCATTCAGTTTCTAAAGCCCCTACTCTATTGACTATATCTCCCCCTTCTCCATAATCTAAAACCCGTCCTATGACAAAAAATGTGAATTTGTTAAAATTAAAACATTTAATGCTGTGTAAATAAAGTGCATTGTGCTTGTCCTTCTTCCTAATGGATCTAACATGTTCTGCGATTCTGTCCTGCAACCTTCTAATGGTCTTACCCACATAGTATGCCTCACAAGATGAACATGTTGCCAAGTAAATAATATTCTTCGTGCAGCAGTTGCATTGTCCTGGACAAGGGATGGTGTATTTGTAGCCATGTACACATACATAACTACCCTCATTAATGTATCTACACCATCTACAAAAACCACACTTTTTCATATTGGATTTGTACTGACTCTTGCTTTTTCTCTCCAGAATACCTTTTAAATTATCCCCCCTACTGTATACAAACACTGGTTCTGAACCCAATACTTTCTTAAGCTCGTCACTTAAAACATAATTCCAAATGTTTTTTATTATACCAATCACTTCTGATGATTTAGGGTTGTATTTAACTATCATCTTTACATCGGACCCCTTTGTTACAACATCAGGATTCTGTTCTCTCATATGTCCTAAACCAGTGTGTAAAACAGGTGCATATCACCCTTTCCTTTCCCTCAACACATCCCTTCTTACACTCAGTAAGAGCTTCAGTGGATATCCACGATCCAAGAACATTCCTATCAGTTTAAAAAGCTCCACTCTAAATTGTACATCATTACTAACTAATCTTGAGGTTCTCACCATCTGTCCCTTAACAACTCCTTTACGATGGTGAAATGGATGACAACTAGAAAAGTGTAGTAGTGAGTTAGAATAATTTTCTTTTCTAAAAATATTGCTCTTTTTTTTGATGGTCAATTTTCCTAGAATACCTACTTTTTGTTGTCCCCCCCCAGGTGCATAGGGCTGATAAATAAATTTTAATTTAGGCCCTATTGTATCAGCCAAGAAAAAAAAAAAACTAGCTGCATAATATATTTTTTTTTAAGTTTATTATTAAAATCATTATAAATATCATTATTATCATTCATGGCACTGCCTTAGAATAATAAATGAATTGAGAATTTTTTGTGAGAGATTTGGGGGTCTTTGACATTTGTGAACCTAACCTATTTTTTATTTATAGTTTATTTTTGTTTAGTTAGTTTTTAGCCATTACTAAGGATGGATTATTGGAAGGTACTAAGGCCAATTTTATATATTTTTTATATGATTTTTGATGGAATTGATAATTTCAAATGATTTTTGGATGACATTTTAATTCTTTGGAAGGTGATGAGAGTAATTACTTTGTTTTGTTGAATATTTGGGGCAATACTACAATTTTTTTTTTTGAAATTTTTCAATCAAATAAAAAAAAAACTATCTATCTTTCTTAACCATCAGTAAAACAGATAGAAAAAAAAAAATATTATATTTTGAAAAAATTATTCTAACTCACTACTACACTTTTCTAGTTCCACTGAAGCTCCTACTGAGTGTAAGAAGGGATGTGTTGAGGGAAAGGAAAGGGCGATATGCACCTGTTTTACACACTGGTTTAGGACATATGAGAGAACAGAATCCTGATGTTGTAACAAAGGGGTCCGATGTAAAGATGATAGTTAAATACAACCCTAAATCATCAGAAGTGATTGGTATAATAAAAAACATTTGGAATTATGTTTTAAGTGATGAGCTTAAGAAAGTATTGGGTTCAGAACCAGTGTTTGTATACAGTAGGGGGGATAATTTAAAAGGTATTCTGGAGAGAAGAAGCAAGAGTCAGTACAAATCCAATATGAAAAAGTGTGGTTTTTGTAGATGGTGTAGATACATTAATGAGGGTAGTTATGTATGTGTACATGGCTACAAATACACCATCCCTTGTCCAGGACAATGCAACTGCTGCACGAAGAATATTATTTACTTGGCAACATGTTCATCTTGTGAGGCATACTATGTGGGTAAGACCATTAGAAGGTTGCAGGACAGAATCGCAGAACATGTTAGATCCATTAGGAAGAAGGACAAGCACAATGCACTTTATTTACACAGCATTAAATGTTTTAATTTTAACAAATTCACATTTTTTGTCATAGGACGGGTTTTAGATTATGGAGAAGGGGGAGATATAGTCAATAGAGTAGGGGCTTTAGAAACTGAATGGCAATTAAGATTGGATGCCTGCAGGCCCCCGGGCTTGAATGACTACATTTCGATCAAACCCATGTTAAAGTTAAGGTCCCAGTTAGTACAATGAGTGTGTATAATATTTAAAAGGGACCTTATGCTTATTGGCTTTATAGGCTAATGTTGTAGTTTTATTTTTGTAGTGTAATTTTAACATGTATTAGTTTTTGAATTTTATTATGAATGTCATTAATTCATCTGGTTGCTATTATGACAGGATTTCTGTGTTTGCTATACACATATGGGAGGCTGTGTATCAATGCATTACTGGAACACTTGAAATTAATACTAGATAAATTTATGGATATGACATCACCATACAAGAGTCATATTATGTACAATTAATTATGTATATATATTTTTCAATGGTTTTTAATTTAGCAATAAGTAGATATGTATTTTTGATTTAGTAGTTGTGATATTTAATTGTCAAGGTTAGGAGTTTTGTAATTAAGGGGGTGGGTTTTATGAATTGTCCCAATGAGCTTTGAGTGTTCAATATATAAAGAGCATTTGAATGTAATTTAAACGACTCTGAGGAAGCCAGATTGCTGGCGAAAGCGCTTAGTCGTGATTCCATTTTATTAAATTCACTGTTTTTGTCTATTTGAAGGACTCAGTTTCAGTTTTTTACTTCAGCGTGGCTTTTTGTGGAGTAGACTGCATCTTCTGGTTGCCATATATTTTTAAACATTGCATCAATGTCACTTCTAAATTACATGAACTAGGACCTAGTGCCTACCTCAGATGCCATCTTTGTAGAACTAGATAATTGTTTCATCACCCACCTCTCATGTAAACCCTCTGGGATAAGCTCTGGCTCTGATTTTCTTAGCAACCAGCCCAAAAATAACCTCACTGACACTTTAAAGCAAAATAATAAAAAAGAGCAATAATCTAATTATAAATCAGGCAAGCTATATTTCAGCTAATGACATAATCTGGTTTAACTTCTTCTCAGTATACAAACAGGTTAATAAACAATAAAAAAGTGTAAGTCACAGCCCTTCTTCACTACAAGACAAACTAATCAAAAACAGCCACCAGAAATTAAATAAGCATTTGCTGTTCACGTTCTTCTCAAATCATTCAACAGCTATAAGTAGGTCACTGTAAACACTGAGAAAATAATACAACTATGATAATGCTGAACACAGAGAAACCTGATAATTCTTACAAGCACTACAGGTCAAATAAGTCAAAGAGATATAATCCTACTTGTTGCTGCACTGACTTTAGATGCAATAAAATTTATAAAGTTCTGATTCAAGACTTTGTACCCACTGAAATAGTCAAAAACAAAGCAACTGACTCATTTCAAAGTTGCACAATGACTATACATGAATCTTACAACATACTAATACTATCTGGTGTAACAGGAATAAGCTTTGATCAGTTATTTCTTTATATCACACACACACACACACACACACACACACACACACACACACACACACACACACACACACACGCACATGCACACGCACACACACACACACACACACACACACACACACACACACACACACACACACACACACACACACAAAATATCCTGCTAACCTCAAAGTTCCAGTAATTAAACCTTTATACTAAAATACATATTAAATAAATTCCATAAAGTTGCAGCTTTCTATTATTTTCTTAATCAATTTGTCTTACTGTCCTTCCACCTTTTCCCTTCCTACTAAAACACCATCTAAACTCCTTCACCATAAAATAAATATCATCTAACTTAACAGGATATCCTAAAACATTACCCTTTTTCTCTATTTAGGCTTAATCCTACACAAATTATTAGCATTTTTGTACATCACAACCAAGCAAAACAATATTGCAACCTATCTCTCCCCTTATTCATCTTTATCTGCTCACTAACTGATCATAGGTTCATAGGTTCATAGGCCCATCCATTGGTCAAGATTCCTCTTGAACAAGACCTTTTGTTCCACAGCATGGGATCTAGATTTTTGAGGTGAAGCATATTCATCAAATCTGGGTTTGACATGGCCTTATATGTCAGGCACAGGTCACCTCGTATGAGACTGAATAGAGCTGGAGTTCTTTCAGTCGGGCAGCATATAAGACATATTTTTGAGACCCTTTATCCTTTTGGTGAGGAACTTTTGGGGCCTTTCAAGCTGCAGCAGGTGTCTGGTCAGATAATCATAGGTCTAATAAGTGATGAGTACTGATGACTTTTCTGTGCTCTCAGTTATCCATTTCTGCCCTTCTGGAGGATATCTGTGTCAGATGTATAACCCTTGTATGGACTGCCTTTCCTCATCAATGGCCTTGGTGACTGTCTGGCAGGATCTGCGGATCCAAAGTTGTCTTTATTTATGAGTTCCATTATGATCCCATGGCTTTGCAGATAAGGCTTATCCTGAGGTGAGGCTAAGATTAAACAGCTGTCCTAACTGTGGGTTTAATTCCTCATTGAGTTCATGGGGACACCATCGGTCCCATGGATGCTGTGTTTTTGCCTTAGTGAGGGCAGTTCTCACCTGGCTACAATCCTCTGGAATAGATAGTCAGCCAGTATGTTGTCAGTAATTTTGAACTAATTCTGAGCATATCTGGGAGTTTCCTCCTAGGTTTCTAACATAGCTAAAGAAGGCCTTATGATTCTCTTTAGAGTCCTTGGCGATTTTTCTCTCAAAATTTGCCTTGGATGATTTATTTTTACTTATAATGATCAAGGTGTCTTACCTTTCAAGGATTTTGCTCTATGGGTCCACCAGACTGGGTACAGAGAGTCTTAGTTTTGTTTGGGATTGCCTGATCCATGCAGTCCTGTAGGTGCTGGTAGAAGGCATTTGTAAGTGATTCAGCGGTTTGAGTAATGTTTACCACTGGCTCAGAAATCGGCTTTTCACTGTGGTCTAGTTTATGATCTGATCTCACCAGTGAGGGGTATACTTCCGGTGTTGAACATTTTGATCCCATGTTCGTGATGATGAGATCAAGTATGTTTTCTCCTCTTGTGCCATTCATTAACAATTGAATTCATGGCCTCTTATAAATTGTTCCTGATAAGGAAATAAATCTCTCCCAAATCATAACTCCTTAGCATTTCCCAAACTTTTCTATGACTGAAATTATCAAATGACTTAGCTGTATCACATGTAGCCATTCTAACCTCTCCTTTCTTCAACATTTTATCTGCAACTTCTGTAACCATAACGATCATTTCCCTTACCTGCTTTCTGTATACACCATAAAGCATCACCTGTTATTCCTCTCAAAGTCTAACTTGCAATATTTTCATTAGTAACTTGTAATCAAAGTTGCACAATGAAATAAGCCTCCAGTTTTCTTCATTTCCCCTTATCCACTCTTTTGCAATGTAAATTTAACTGCTATGTCTACCATAATTTCATTCTTAATAATATTCCTTAACCATTCATTCAATACCTCTTCCAGCACCATGTGCTCTTTTTTCCAATTGGACTTCTATAAAACAAAAAAAAATACCCCATTCCATGTAATCCTAGAATACTGTCACCTTTTTTATTCATAGGTACCAAAACACATATAAGCAAATAGCTGTCATGTATGCTTCTCCACCTCAGAGCATGCAAACTTAACCAGCCTTCATTTCTGAAAAAAATTCCCAACTACAAGAATCAAAACAATGTCTGCAGCATAATTCCAGCAATAGTGGTCAGATAGAATCCCCTGTAGCACAATGTCAGACCTGTGCTTATTATTCAGCCGCAACATGTTTTTTTTCCCCTATAACTGACACCCACAGTCCAGCTTGATAATAGCACTCAGCCAGTACAAAAAGTTTAATCACACCACAAGACAGCCACCTACCTGATGTCAGTTTTGATGATCCTTAATGCTGATACAATCAAATATGTCTGGCACTGAATAATATCTGGCAATCAAATATGTATGGGTCTAACTGAATAATACCTTTGACAAACAGGTCAGTAACCCACATTCCAGAATGCTTCTGATCTGCCTTACCAACCCCATGTCAAACAACAATTCACTAAAAAACAACAAACAAAATGTTCAAGACCTATTCTATTAGCATAATAATGAGCGATAACTCTATACACACAAAGTACTAAGCGTAAACCAACCTCACTGGGCGTCAACAAACAACTACAGCAGTCTAATTCAGAGAAACCCTATACAGCAACGATTCCACGTAAGGAAGAATGGAGGTGGGGACGCAGGATGTACAATTCCAAAAGTGAGAACATGTCACGCGCTTGTATAACCGAACGAAATGTCAGGAAAAATACTTCCTCATCTTCTATAAAGGAGACGAATGGAATTATGCTTACAAAACGCAATGCCACGGTAGTCCTCCACTCCCTGGCTTCCACTCTAGCTCAGGCAATCCAGACACTTCCCAAGCATACGTGCTCTTTCCGGATACAGAAACTGTATCGGAGCCAAGCATACACAAACTAAAACAATGGTAAACAGCCAAGCGAAGCAGTAAAAGATGTAATTTCTTATCTAGAGACACCATCAAAAAAAAAACATTACAAAATGAGATACCTCAGCAAAAAATGAAAGCAAAGAGGTTTAGGCATTCATATGACAACTGTTGGTATTTTACAAGAGAGAAACAAAGCAGACACTTAGAAGTGTTACCCAAATGAGGAAAGGGAGAATATAAGCTCGTATGTTTAGCATTCTTAACACATTAGCTTAATGGGTCGAAATAACTGCACTGTATAGGCTCATCCGGGAAAACAGGACCACGCATAAGCCGGTCATAGGCAGTAACTTGAATAATTCCAGTTTTTACACAAAAATCGTAAACCTAGCACTTACGAAAAGATAAGCCGCTCATCGACTGATCAGAAAAATGTAGGCATTCTTTTAAGCTGTTCCCCCTTAACACTATTGAACAGGCCATTTACAATATCCATGGAAGAAAGCAAAGTACCTGTTGGCAATAGCTGAACGAGTTCTGTGTTTTTAAGAGAATTATGAAATAAACTCAAGACTGCATAACATACCTATCATAATTACATATGGGAAGAAAAAAATTACAAACTCGGATCGAAAATAATATACCACAAAAATAAATCATATAAAATAAAAAAAAAACATACCTAATTATTTCTTCACAGTATCTTACCCACTAAACGGTCAAAATCACGTAACACAATCGAGTTATGTACAAATCTGATTGGCTGATACCGCTTCATTTAGGAAACTCTTTGCTGTAATCTCAAGAGCATTCCGACCCGATTTACTCATAAAAGTCCTATTGGACCATCAGTTAACTCCACTCTAAATCCTAAGTTGAGAAGGTAACTAACAACATTCAGTTACTTTCTCAACTTATTTTTCAACAATATCTTCAAATTAGGGCTGTAAACTTACTTGTGCTACTGGAAGGCACTCGGGGTTAACATAATGGAATTCCTATCTTCTCATGGCACACTCGGTGTTAAGCACAGAGGCACCATGAGAAGGCACTCGGCAGTCTGGTCTGGCCAGCATGAAAATAAAAAGCAGTGATAGGGCTTGAACCCAGGATATGGTGCACTATAGTCACAGTACTGAACCACTAAACGATGATAGCATTACAGTGGCACAGACACAGCAGGAGAATTGCACACTAATGCAAACACAAAGCAATGCTGTATCATGCTGTATCATGCCCCTAATGAGGCAAATGGGTAACCTCACTCACATGCCTATGCAGACAGAGAACATCAGGCCAGGCGTTGTGATGTGGGTTGTGTAGGCTATGAAGTCGCAAGCTAATATATATGGCAATGGATGCTAAGACCTGTAGTACACTAGTATGCCTCAAGCCAGTATGATAGGCAACAGTACAGACTGTAATGGTGTCCTGTACATCGCAGTGCAGGCGCAGCAAATGTGTAAAAGTGTCAGGTGAAACCCACATCCTATGTACACCCACAGTAACAATCCGGTGTACCCATGGTTAGAAATGTAGAAAGAATAGCTGTCCTCCCTGTATGTAGAAATGTTAATAGGTCTATGCAAAGTGTCTCATGGAACTCCTGCAGGCACAACATGATCCCTGTTGATCTATGACACAAAGGTGAGCCCTGCTGTAAAAATACACCTTGATTTACCATACACATATGGTATAAATGTGTATACTGTGCGTGCTCACACACTCCAACAAATGCAGTAGATTTCCTTCTGCATCACACTGAAAGGTCATACTGGGCATGCTCACACACTTAAACAAACAAAGCAGATGTCAGGCAGGAGGATACTGAAAGGTCATACTGGGCATGCTCACACACAGGCTAAATACGGATGTGATGATAAGGGATCTATGGACAAATGTGTATAGTCATCTCTACTTCCAGAAACACATTCACAAAGTGGTCTGAAAATCCTGCTATGTGTACACACAAACTACCAAGGTCTGTGCATATAGGTCAAAGGAGGTTGCCACTACTCAGCAGTCATCAGACCTGTCATAGACTACCACAACACACTTGCGAGGAATCTGACTAGCCACACTCAGCAACTAGAAAGAACAATGAAGAACTTAACAAGAGGATTACTGACCTCAAATAGTTGCCCCATGCAACAAGAATGAATGTAACCCAAGCTGTACTCAGTTGCATACTGTCTACGCAGGAGGTCTCTGCCCAACAGACAGGTCCATGTCATGGTTACACTCAGATCTGTTCTGAGTTACAGCTCAATGTCACTAAATGTACAGAGCCAACTGATATTGGCAACATCCTGGCAGATAGGATCCGTGTTAACTTTAGCCCCCTCTCACCCATGAAAGACCACATGTCTATAATGGAAGACTGCAAAGTTGCTGTCATCACTGCTGCACAGGTAAAAAACACTCTCCGAAGCCAGTATCACAGCAGCCATGGGACTAGATAACTTCCCAGGCTGTGTAGTATCTACTTCCCTGAAGTAAACATTAACATGGACATTCTGTGGCTACTGACGTTTCCAGAGGACTGCAAACTAGGAGCCATCATTGTAAACACTAAAGATGTGGACATCCTACAAAAGGGCCTCACTGAGACAGATGGCTGTTGTCCAAGCCATGGGCTGTAGCTCAATGCCAAAAGGTGCAATATCATCACCTTTGTTAAAATCTCTGTAGCCAAGAACTACAACATATGTGGTAGTATACCTCACACTTTAAGTGTGACAAGAGAACCTGGGTCATGGGTGGACAGTGGATACAACTGTGATAAGCACATTCCCACAGTAGTCAGAAAACCCTCTTATGTGGCACACCTCATCACAAAATGGGTGTCATGCAGAATAAAAGAGGACATTGTTCCCCTCTACTCACCACTCACTAGAACTATAAAAGAGTACAACGCCATTGTTGCTATGTACCTCACAAGACAACTAAACAACTCAAAAGCCAGCAGCAATACCTCACAAAGAGCATTAGTGGCCTGAAATACATGCCATACACAGACCATCGCAAAATGCTCCATCCGTACTCCCTTGCATGTCGCCTACTCAGAGGTGTTCACTGCGTAACATCCAAAGCTATGTCAAACATGCAGCTATTGGATATGAGCCACGTAAAACACTCACAATCACCCTGACCTTTGGACCCAAGACCACGACTGAAATACAAAAGGAAGTGGTGTAGCCATTTACCTTATGGATATCCACACCTCCAGGTTACTGCCACAGCATGAGGCCTTGGAGACCATGCAAGTGCAACTAACATTGGGCAAAGATGCCCATCAGATTGTAGTCTGCTACAGATCATGTACCTTTTCTCAGGAACCTCACTCAGTATTCTGGAGAACAATGGCAAATATAAAGGTCCTATCAAACACCATTATATGAGGAGATTACAACTACCCAAACAATGAGTGGGTGAATTACTCGTATACAATGTCCTTTGCCCAATGTGTCCTAGAGTTAAGAAACTCTAACACCCTGGAACAGCTGGTCAGCATGCCCACTAGAGGTGACAACATACTGGACATGATCATCACCAACATGGGGTACCAGTGTTCCACAACAGAGATAAACACCTCGCTGGTAATATCAGATCATTAAGTAATCACACTGGACATCCACATCCCGCCCCCACACCCAGTGAATAAAACCACTGTGAAGACATTTTCAAAAGCAAACTGCACACTTCCCAAGACCAAAGTGGAAAGTTCCAAAGCCCTCTTGCTATAGGATAATGGTATATAATCTACCAAATCATTTACAAGTGCATCCTATGAGCATCTACAGGGATGCATGGATCGAGACATCACAAATAAAACCAAGATGCACTCCTCCAAAAATAAGAAAACAATCTGGTGGTCATTGCCCATAAATAAGCTAGACAACAGAAGGAGGAAACTAACACCTGATAGAGCCAACTTCACTAAAGGAAAGGCATCACTGATCATTATTAGGATAAAACAATGATCGCTCATAAAATAATCCAAGCGCAGTTTCTAAAGACAAATTGCCAAGGAATGTAAGAATAACAACCACAAAGCCTTCTGTAGCTATATCAGACATGTAGGTGTCAACTTCCAAATATGCTGTCAGCTACTGAAAAAAGTAATGACATACACCAAACCAACTTTCATTGCCCACACCCAGGGAGACAAGTGCAGTGTAAACTCCCCCCATCACCCCCAAAAGGGCCTGTGTCTATTACAGAAGGATGCAGAGACACAGACATCACGGACATGCAGGTAAAGACAGCCCTCACCAAAGCTAAGAACATAGCATCAATGTGACTGTAAGTTGTCCCAGGCTGCATCTTACACTAGGCCCACAAGGAAATACACCCTCACCTACATTCACTGTCCAGACTCAAGCGTATCACAGGCTATGTACCCAAAGAATGGCATACACTAACAGTCATCCAGCTCCACAAAGGGTGTGCTAAAACAGAACCTGGAAACCATTGCCCAACATGTGTACTCAGCCTGGTCTACAGAGCTATTGAGCAAATCATCATGGAACCCATACACTGAGACATTGGAGATCCCCAGACACTGGACTCTACACAACTTTGCCTTGTTAAAGGCAGAGCCTGGCTCCCAAACCTAGTTGACTTATTTAAAACAGTTACCATGAACATAGATGGAGGTAAAAATAGTCCACACAGCCCATCCGGACCTCACTAAGGGCTTACCACACCATTCCCCACTTCGTCATCATAGACAAGTGTACCAGCTTGAACATGAACAGCTATGTCACAGGATGGGTGGCCAAGTGGCTCACAGATCAAACACACATGTTCATAGTTGCAGGTGCCATGTCCAACTCTAAGCCAGTCACAAATGGCATCACACAGGTCTTGGTCCTGGGACCCCACCTGTTCAGTCGATACTGCTCAGAGGTAGAGGCAAGCACGGCAGGTGTAAGGCTGAACAGATTTGCAGATGACTGGAAACTGTGGTCCATAACTGACTGTACAGCTGACACAGACATCCTCCAGAAGTGTCTTACAGAGACAGATACCTGGTTTCAAAACAATGCCCTCAAGCTGAATGGCAAAGAATGCATAGTCATCCCCTTTGGGTAATACAAAGTGCACACAAATTACCACATAGGTGGTAATCCAGCATGTACGGAGAAAGTAATTATGGCCCTGGGGACACAGGCAGATAGTAACTCACCTTTGATGATCACATGGCCAAAGTGTTTAGACATTCCTTCAATGTAGGCCATCTAATGTCACCTAATGTAACACACTTCATATAGTCTGATGATGTCACCATCCTACAAATATACCTGTGGAAAAGGAAACTCCTAATAATATGTATAGTGTCGTGTTAATGTGTGCTCTTCTAGTATCATGATGTAATTAGGTAGGGGTTTGAATCCTGCACTGGGTAACTGTGTGTGTGTTCCCCTTGGGAAAACAACAACCTTTTAGGAGAGTAGTGAAACACCTCAAAAGTGGTAATGTACGTTTTGTCAAGTCTGATGATGTCACCATCCTACAAATATACCTGTGGGAAAAAAAAAAAAAGCTCCCAGTAGTCCGTATAGCATGTAATGTTAATGCGTACTTCTCTAGTATCATGAAGTAGTTAAATAGGGGTTTGAATCCTGCAGCTGTGTGTTTGTGTGTGTTCCCCTTGAGAAAGAACAACCTTTTAGGAGAGTAATGAAACACCTCAAAAGTGGTAATCTAACCTTTGTCAACTCTGATGATGTCAGCATCCTACAAATATACCTGTGGAAAATAAAACTCCCATTAATCTGTATAGCGTGTTGTATTAATGTGTATTCCTCTAGTATCATGAAGTAGTTAGACAGGGGCTTGAATTCTGCACAGAGCAAGTGTGTGTGTGTGTGTTTCTCTTGGGAAGAGGCAACCTTTTAGGAGAGTAGTGAAACACCTCAAAAGTGGTAATCTAACCTTTGTCAACTTTGATGATGTCAGCATCCTACAAATATACCTGTGGAAAATAAAACTTCCACTAATTCGTATGGCATATCGTGTTAATATATACTTCTCTAGTATCATGAAGTAATTAAATAGGGGTTTGAATCTTGCACTGGACAACTGTGTGTGTGTTCCCCTTGGGAAAAAACAGCCTTTTAGGAGAGTAGTGAAACACCTCAAAAGTGGTAATGTAACCTTTGTCAAGTTTGATGATGTCACCATCCTACAAATACACCTGTGGAAAGCAATATTCCCAATAATCTGTATAGCGTGTTGTGTTAATGGGTACTCCACTAATATCATAAAGTAGTTAAGTAGGGGTTTGAATCCTGGACTTGGTGAGTGTGTGTGACACTGTTGGGTTGTGGATTTTGCTTTTACTACTGTATGACATATCAGTATGCATTGCACATGTGAGCTAGCTGTGTGTCAAATACATATCTTTACATGTTACCTCAATGATTGCATGTGTGGGAACCCTGCTTTCTCTAAGAATACAGCTGTCATCCTTGCCAGACTGTGCTGCTGCTTCCCAGACCTTAGGTCACATCTGTATGCTTGTGACAAGGCCAGCCACTGCAGTGATCCCTGGCCTAGGTCATCTGTGTCACACAAAGTGATTACAACTCCTATTGGAATGTGTGAGTGAGGGTCTATGGCCGAGGTATATGTCAGACCTGTTCAAACGCAGCAAAGTCTGTCCATGATGACTATTCATAGGTGTAGAACAAACTGTGGATATGCATGCAGACCCCTTATTGCTTATGTGATCCACCAAGGGATTCCAAAATACTTTTGGAAATGTGATTAACAAAGGAGAGATGACATAACACTTGGTTGCATATACACATCAGTGCCTGTTCATCATGCTGGAGGCTACTACCTATGTGGTACTGTGGGGATATGTTCCTTAAATGTGGATGACTATGCTTAGTTTGGCTTATAGCTTTATAGCATGGGTTTGACAACAGGCATCTGTCTGTATGATACCCTTGTGGAGTATGTGTGTGTCATCTGGAGAATGCATTACAGGCCACAGTATGCATTACCAGACGTGGACAGACATATCCCTACTGTGATTGCTTGTACCTAAGAGAGCTATATGGCAAACAGGAGTGGTCTCAGTAACGGGTGCAGGTGAATACCAGTGGTTACTGGCATTGTATAGTACCTGAAGGATCCAAATGTTGCTGTGTGTCCTACATCTGTGTGTCGGTTGTCAAGACATCATTTAACGATTGGTTATTGTCAGGCTGTTGAAGTGATGTATACCACCAGAATGCAAAACAATGACAGATAGTAACAGTATCACCCACAGCATAGTGTCAAACCATGCCATACACACATGTGTAGTCAGGTTCCAGAATGTGTGTAGTACAATGTGTACTGGCCACCAATAGAAACTATGGACTGTTACTGTGTAATACAGAGCATGTCACCCTGGCCATGTGTCCACTATGCATGTACATGCAGACAGTGCACCTCCACCATGTCCACAACTGTACACCTGCAAATCTGTGCTACACACATCCCACACATACTGTCCACTCTCTAACACATGCTGCCAATACTGCACACATCAGCCAAGTGGCACATGGCCGGACAATACACAATTGGAACCAACACTGGTATAAACAACACTACAGTGACAATCATAGCTTTAATGCATCATGCCTGCTCAGCTACACCTTCAAGCATATCATTACGCTCTACAGCTGACAACATGCTAACATTGCTATACTGCTATATAGACACCCTGTGCATCAGCACCATGGTAGCCTGTTCCTGCATCGATGTTACAGATGACAAGAGGTGGCACAGATTTTATCATATGCACAGGGTGTGTTGTTGGTTTGCCAGAGGCCTACAGTGAGCCATCAATTGACGTGTATGTGTGTGTGTGTGTGTGTGTGTGTGTGTGTGTGTGTGTGTGTGTGTGTGTGTGTGTGTGTGTGTGTGTGTGTGTGTGTGTGTGTGTGTGTGTGTGTGTGGCAAGAATACTGGAATGGGCCAATGTTGTTGTAATGTGTGTGGGTATGTGTTAGCCCTAGGTGTCTGGAGTATGTGTGTGTGTCTGCATGCACACAGTTCCACCATGTGGCTGCCATATACAGGTATTTGTGGGACAGCCACAGACTGTACCTGCGAGGCTGTACAGATCACCATCTCTGGCCATGGATACGGTACCTGTGTCTGGCAGGGGTGCTACTGACACTATCAGGTACTAAGCCAGACTGGGTACTATCCCCAGAGGTGGATGGATGTACACTGGACACAGGTCCCTGCTGGGACTGTCCAGAGCCACGTGCACATGGTCTTCTAGGACATTCTATGGACAGCCCACCCCCAACATTGCTGGGGCTGGTACTGGCAATATGGGAGCGGCTGTGGCTTGAGGGATGTCTGCGGCGACTGCCAGCTGCTGATGTTGCTGGCATACATCCACATTGACGTCTCAACCATCCTGCACTGTCCTGACACATGGACATGACATTGCGGAGGATATCTAATGTCTCTCCCCAACGTCTATCAGTGACCTCGGTGTAATGTCAGATGGCACCTGCTAGGTCATGGAAAATGTCAATGACAGCGGTGTTATGGGCCCTCTGTGCCCTTAGTCCCTGTCTGATGTACCGTTCCATACATGCCTGTGCCTCCATGACAGCCTGGAACATGTGTGACATTGTCAGACCTGTGGCACATCTGCCAGTGGCATGATGAGCAGCAGTGCTCCTATGAGAACCCCTGGGCATCTGCCCAGGGGCTCTCATAGGAGCACTGCTGCGAGAACCCCTGGGAATCTGCCTATGTGGTACCCTTCCAGACATCTGGGTATGGCTGCTGTGTTAGGATGCATGTGCCATGGATACCACACTGTCCTGGCCAATGCCAATAGTACGCTGTCCCTCAGCTATAGGCATTGATGATGGATGTATTGGCAGTATGACTGTATGCATGGATGGGGTGGACAGCTGTGTACTGTCGATTGGTGGCCCAACGACAGACCCTGGAAAACATGCCTGTGCCTCAACACACCTATCTTTATTATCACTATGTGGCTCAGTGACATCAGTTTCCCTGCTGCAGTGAACCAGCCCTAACACAGCACCTGTGGGAGGGAGACAGGAAACACACTTTACGACCTGTACATGATGTCGGCACACACGCACACATAAACACATGAACACATGCACACATGCACACATGCACACATGCACACAAATACACTTCTCACTACAGCAGATACCCCCACACACCACCAGCAATCCAAAACATACTTAATAGTGGTTGAAGGTGGGTTATAGTATCACAAGGCAAACAATCATATCACACATGTCAGCATGCAGAAAGTTTGTTGCTCAAGACCATGCAGTGCGAGTGTAGACAGCCCGTGTTAATAACAGTATACATGGCTTTGATGCATGTGTGTTGTTGTTCAGTGATTGGCCTCACCCTGGAATGCAATTTGTACATGGACACAACATTGCTGTGCAAGTATTAAAAGGTCTGCAATGTCCTGTGCACCATCACTCAGAGGTATACATACCATGGCTGGATGTGTATCTGTGTGTCACATAGATATCCATTTCTGATTACAGTGTCTGTGTCTGTAGCAGATAATTGTGGACACAGGTTTAGCGCATGCATGCTATGTATACACACAGGATGAGTGGTGCATGTATATGTGATGGAATACCATTGCTCAACATGGCCATTGTACAGTGGGTATGGTGAGTGTAGGACATATTGTTGATATGCCAGTGCCAGCCATGACATGGCATGCTACAACATGACTGCAACATTAAACATCACACATACCCAATGTGTGTCATGTGACCTATGCACTCAATAGCATTACAAGACATATATGTGTCACTTTGTACAAATGGTGATTGCTATGCATATTGTGTATAGGTGCATATGTTTGCACACACACAACATTGAGGTGCATAGCAATGACTACTTTATGTAGTACTGTGGTCACTGTAACTGGATGGAATGTAGTACCATGAGCCATCATCATCATGCATCATGTGGTTACTCAAGGCTACTAATGTGTGCCAGACTGCCACCTAGCATGCTGTACCTGAACTGCAGTACTGTGGTTACAGTCACAATTACACAGCCACTTGTTACATGGGTTTGTAAGGTGCCCAATTGGGAGCATTGACTAACATGAATGTGTTATGTGTTGAAGAGTGTCACACAGCCCAATGATAGGCCTCTACCCCTCAGGTATATTATGTGTGCTGTGTGCTGTGTGGATGACATGTAGGATACTGAAGTGTGACCTTAGAGCGGGTGTCTGGATATGCTATGTATTGCATGTTAAGGTGTACTGGGTATGACAAAGTTGTGTATGTTGTGTACATGTGTATCAACTATGCCTATCCAATGACCAGTACGGTGTTGCCACAATTGTGTGTGATGCTCTGTGTATTGCATGTGATTGAGGCAGCTACTGTCATTACTGAGATGTGCATAGTCTCACAGCAAACATGCACAGCATGCATTATGCATAGGTGTGTTACATGTACATGGCCTACACCTCACCTATGACATGCACATTTCATTAGCAATATTAAAATGATAACACACTCACCAGCATCGACCGGCTGCCTTGCTGTCACACCAGAGGGACCTACAAGAATATGAGACAGTTTGTCAGTGGCCACAACTGTGCCATTGCTACTGTGAGATTGCTAAACTACAGTAGTACAACAGTCGACAGTCACAGGCATACAGATTATATTCAAAATATCAGTATTGCACAACACTATGCAGCACAACTGCTAAACACACAGTACACATGTCACATATGCATAATCTACCAATACAGGTAACAGTAGTCTACAGATAGGTCATGTTACCTGCATGCTCCATGTCAACATGCTGGGTGGCTCTGGCCTCCATGATGACACATATAAGTTGCTGTTCCTGTGGTTGGCCAGGAGCCACCACGCTTAGGAGCAGATCCTCCACTCTGGTGAGGGGGTGATGAATGGCAACCCCACCACCTCTGGCAAGCTGTTGTTGATGGATATCAGACGCATGCCGCCGGACATGTCTAATTAAATCACTGCAGTGATGGCGTACCTGCTCATATGTCCGGTTATGCATGCCTATGTCATTCACCCGATGAACGAGATCTTGCCACAGTGCAGTCCGCTCATGCTGGTCCTGGCTGGTTCTAGAGAACAGCAGGGTGTAGTGCTGCACCAGGCTGTTGTGTATTTTGGCTTCCTCTGCAGCTGTATAACACGAATTTCTTTGGTGGGACATGCCCCTGGAAGACAATTAAACAAGATGTGTGAGCAAGTCATGTGGCACACTTGACATCCTAAAGTACAGATATCAATTACCTGCCATATTTCGCATCTGACTGGTTGTCAGAAGATACACATGTTCAATACCACATATTAGTGCTCAGGCCACAACTGGCTGACAGTGCCTGCCACGCTCTATATATCAAACCATGTCCTGCACAGCAGCAAAGAGAAGCCAGTATGTAAGACTATACACCAGGACATGGCACACTGTATGTGACACAATGCACCACCTAGCCATAGGAGGTATATATCAAGCTAATGCATAAAGAAATATGTCATCCATTGCAATGAATGTAAAGTACAGTTACAGTATTACCAGTATACCACAGTAGTCATTGATACCAAACCCCTGCCTAACATATGTGCACAGTTGTTAATATAGGTGGCATACTGCTGTACTAGACTATACATGTTGCTAGATACACACTGACCCTCACTGACTCTCTTCAAGAAAAATCTTGATGAGTGGATGGGAGATCGTAAGTTTACCGAGGAGTCACATCTGTGTCACTGCTAGACAGGGGCACAGTGAACTAATTCTATTATATAAGGGGACCTTCATTGTGTCACTACTAGACAGATGCACAGTATTCTAGATTTATTCTGTATATTTTTGTACCATTTCATGGAGTGGCAAAAGCCACATCACTATGGCTAGGCTTACAAATGCCCCAGGGCAGATAGCCTAGTACTATACTATGAAACTATGAAACTATGAAACACGTATACCCTATAACACAGATATGATTGAGGGCATGGTACAGGCATAATTACACACACACATCAGACATACAACACACAAATGTATGCCAACCCAGATGAGCTTTACCTGTGTACCATACAGTACTGTGTGTCACTACTTACAAAACCTTATGCCTGAGGTATGTAATCTGTGAGGACTACAGGGAACACACAAAACAGTGTTTCCAAGCAATGTGAACATACACCATACTGTACTGTTTAGGCCTACAGCTTCAGGTAGTACTACAGTTCATATGGGAGTTGGATTCACCAGCAGTACCACTCACTAAGCATACATGTATTGCTTTACCCTACAATGGGACACCACAGTCGACAACAAGGGACTACGTCACACCATATGCCATACTACTTTTTCTGCCTAGCAATAGCATACACATCTTTGGCTGG
This sequence comes from Protopterus annectens, assembly GCF_019279795.1. NCBI lineage: Eukaryota > Metazoa > Chordata > Ceratodontiformes > Protopteridae > Protopterus > Protopterus annectens. The sequence goes on from NC_056731.1 coordinate 715,642,059, forward strand.
GATCACAGCTAGGACACAAACTGCCATGACAGAAACAATTTCACACTAAGCTATCACACCTTTACAGACCTTGCACATGTTCACCAACACATTCACTATCACACTCAGTCAACCTCACATAGCAATTATTGCACTAAGTACATGTGTGTCTGTGCATCGTGTCATAGATAGGTAATACGCTATTGGCCCTAGGGCCTACAGCAGCCTAGCCATACACTACCCTGGCCTTTGACACATATGTAATTTAATTTCACTTGCCCCTGTCAACCAGAGCCACAGAGGTGATTCCTGGGGTGTATTTCCTATCTCCCAAACAATCATCAGGAGTATTTATGACAACTGCTAATGAGGAGCTTTGTTTGCTATTGATAGGTGGTTTGTCCCAGAGTATGGCATGGCTCTGAGTTAGGACTCTATCCCTCCAGCATGTGCTTAGTGAGCTGACAAGGTTTAGGGCCCTAGAGCATGTATCTGGGAGGGATTGTAATATGTTTACGTGGAGGATGACCAACAGCTATGGGAATGACATAGCTCTGTATGTTAGGCAGAGGTCACCTCTGGGTAGGCAGTATGCAACACAGTCTAGCTGTGGTTTTGTGAGTCGGACTGCATAGGGCATCTGTTCGAGGATGGCATTACTCTTTGTGAGGTATGTCTGTGGCCTTTCCAGTTGCTGTAGTTGTCATGTGAGGTACATACCACATGGGGCATTGTACTCTATAATGGGTTGTAAGTGTGATGAGTAGAGGGGAACACTGACCTATATTTCCCTAGATGACACACCTTTTGTGATGACGTGTACCACGTAGACAGAGTATATGACTGGTGTGGCTCTGTGATTATCAAAGGGGAGGCTACTGTCCACCTGTGTCTCATGTTCCCTTATCACACCTTCGGTGTTAGGTAGACTACCATCTACACTGAGCTTCAGTCCATACCTTGGTCACCAGGCACCTGTCGCAGTAAGTGCGCCCCATGTCTCTCTCTTGCTATATATATATATATATATATATATATATATATATATATATATATATATATATATATTGTTTGTTTGTGTCTTTAGGCTTTTCCCGGTTAGGGTCGCCACAGTGGAACTCCGGTCCGCTAATGATTGGTAGTGGATTTTTACGTACCGGGTTACCAGCCCTGATGCACAACTTTCAACGAAGGCACGCCCCATTCACATATGCCTCCACACAGAAGATGCTGCAGCTGAGAATCGAATGGGGCAACGTCTTGCTATGAGGCGACAACGCTACCGCAGCACCACCACCGCTGATGATCCATGTGTGTATATATATATATATATATATATATATATATATATATATATATATATATATATATATATATATATATATATATGTATATATATATATATATATATACACACACACACACACACACACACACACACACACACACACACACATACATATAAACATCCATTGCTGTACATATATGTGTACAAATAGGCACATATGCAGTCCACTTTTCATGGTGGGAATATCAATTATGTGACAGTTGTGAGATATACAGTTATGTAATAATATTGCACAGTGTTTTGCAGACTGCATTGAAGGTGTCCTCAGCTCATGTAGCCTTAGAACTGGCTGCAACACTGCAAAACTGACAGAGCATACCAATAGCGTTTAACCACCACATGTCATATACCAGCACTGCATGCTGTTTTCTTTTCCACACACTACAACCTACATAGAAATATGCACATAACAACCTTCAACATATATAATATATATAAATATATATATATATATATATATATATATATATATATATATATATATATATATATATATATATATACACACACACACACACACACACACACACACACACACACACACACACACACACCCTTCACAAACAGTTGCAGTATGTCCCTTGCCCTATGCACATGTACAGATACATATAGATACGTACTGCTGCCACATATGGATGATTCAAAGTATGTAGAGTACTCTTCAAAAACATCTACTACATGCCAGCAAATAAGTATGTGTTACATACCTTTCCTTTGTATTTCTCTGTTCCATCTGTCTTTAAAGGAAATCATTTTTTTTTTTTGGTTTGGGTTTCCTCTGTCTGTTGATGTTGCTCTTTCTTTTTCTGTGTCTCTCTGTTTCTGTCTCTTTGTCTGTGTCTGTGTCTCTGTCTCTCTCTCACTCTTGCTCTCTCTCTCTCTGTTGCTGCAATGAGATTATTTCATGTGTGGACAGCAAGTACAGCCTGCTTTTCTAGGTATCTGCACATGTGCATGTGATGGCCTCTGCACCATTTGGTGCCCGCCATTTACTAATTGTATGCAGCCTGCTGTGTGGTAATTGCAGTACTCACTGTCATAGCAGCCCACTGCTATAAAATGCTAAGTTATGTAGGTGTAGCCCTTTCAGCTTTCCAAAGTGGAGCCCATGCTTGTTTGCTGTGGACACCGTTGTGTCAGTCAAAAGGTTGGTATACTTCTTATATCTGAAGCTAGGGTTGTAGCCAGTGATTTGCATGTTGTACTCAAACCTGAATGTTGCTGCTTCAAGTACACACTTGTCAGTGTAGAATTTTACTCACCCCTCCAAATCCTTACACAAGATACATGGGAGTATGTAGTTTATTTTCTAATTAGACAATTAACTGCCATACAAAAGTAGTTATTGCAATGTATTCTTCTGACACGTGGACTGTTTGTGAACTACTATACTGTAAATATTAATTAGGTCACTTCTGAACAGTCTGTTGTTTATTTGTGTTGACATTAGCACAGGCTGCCAAGACAACTGGACAAATTTCAGTACTGAGTATGCCTACCTACATCCTTGGTAGAGCCTGAATACACAGGTATATTATTCTTTTGGGTAGGGGTGCAGAAGTACAGAGAGCATTATATATTATTGTGTGATGTTTATCATGCTGAGCATACAGGGTTGCTGTGTACATGTTAGTCTATCAAGGCAAGTAGTCTGTCTGCGTAGCTCCCACCTGTGGACATATCCAGATGGTAGCCAGAGGTTAGCCTATTATTCTTTGTCTGTGCACCACACCGGTCTTTTCTGCACTGGAACAATGGCATTGTCACAGTTGGTTGCTACCAGTACATGGCTACATCCTTTGATATTTCTGTGTTGTACTCCTACATAAGGGTATGCTTGTGGGATTCATTCCAAAGATATTTGCAGAGTGTGCAACAGCAGAAAAGCTGAAATGCCTGTGTGTTTCTGCCTCTGCTAGGCCTCTGATACACTCAGGTATATATTTGAACAGCCTCAGGGAAAGGTACATATAAGTGAGGTACACCTGTAATATATTACAGACATTAAGTTGAGACTGTGAGAGTATCAGAGCATATGTATTAATACACCTTTTCTGATGTGCAAGCAGTGTGTACTCTTACTTATTGACATTATTCACTAATTGTAATTTCCCACTTTTCTGCCCAACGTTAGTATCTTTCAGAGGGATTCTGAGGGACACAGCTAACATTTGTTTACAAATCAGGGATATCCCTGCAAAGCAGTCACAGGTGGGATGTATGGCCTCTACCCTATTCAAATATGCCAGTGTTTATCCTGCTCTGATACTGTGTGGGGTTTTTAAAGTGCTACTGTAACATTATTTCCTGCTAGAATGGCTGGTTCTCTTTTCACAGTCATGTCATGCAATTCCATAACAACTGCTGGTAAAGATCCACAGAACAAGATTTGTGTTATGGCATTCCTATTTTCCCTTTACATTCACTCATTGTAATGCATGATATATTTATTACAGCACCAACTTGTATGTCTACTGTAGCTTAGTGGTACTTCATGCAGTGTAGTGTTGTGTCCAACGTCCGGGGTTCGAGACTGACAGAGGTGTTCTGTTTTGCTGCTCAGCAGAACAAGGCCCCTGCCATGCAGAGTGACTAAGGTACTTTTAAGCAGTTGTAAGTGGGTTTGCGCGGGTTTGTGCAAAGCTTAGAAATACTTAGCTAAGCGCACACATGCGCACACTCGCTCAAATCTGCTAACTACTGCTTAAAAGTGCTTACTCCCGCTAACCCCCACGCTAATTTCTTTGAAAGAAAAGAAAATGGGGAGATAGGAAAGTGGTGAAAAAGGGGGCACAAAGAGGGAAAGACAGTAGGGAAACCCACTGGGATGTGCAGGAAGGGTGTAGGGAAGGTCCATAGCTGCCCATTTCTTTACCAGCAACAGCTGTGCATATGTTAGACATTTGGAATGAAATTTGAAACCTTTCACCCCTGAGAGGGGGGTGAGGACAACAAAGTATGTTGTACTACCAATTATAATTATCAGTTTACATGTCCAGCGGACATGTGTGTGAAATGGTCAGCTATGTATGGGGCGTAATTTTTTTGTGGGAACAGATTGCCCTTTTTTTTTCAGGTGAGAATGGAATATGAGGTAGAGGAAGTAGGTATATTTGGGGAGGTAGGTTGGGGAGGTAAACAGACAAGACAAACAAGACACATACAGGGGCGGAATATGACACATGGGGTGGGTGAACACAATTGATGGGGAAGGATGTTTGGAAATTGCAAGCCCATGAGCCCACAGATGGTAACAGTGGAACTGAGATCCCCACCCATGGGCAGTCACCACTGCACCTTCACAGCCCGGATGGTGGCTGTGCTGGGGGCTGTGTAGGAGGGGCAGGCTCACCCGTGAGTCACGCCACTCTTGCCTCGAGCTGGCGTAGGGGATCAGTGACTGAACGCTGGATTTCCCTACGCACCATAGCCCGGACCCTTCGGAGGGTGACAGGTGGCCCTTCTCCACCCACGCTTGCATGGGGGGATGAGCCCCATCCCCTGCAGCACTTCCACCCGAAGGTGGCACAGGACCAATGGAGGAGGGGAGCCCGGACTGGGCACTGGACCTGCTGGTGCCAGGTGCAATCGCCAGCTGAGAAGGGACAGGTGGGTCCGCTGGGACCGGCCTTTCCATACGTTCTGTGTTTAGGTGTGTTTAATTACAACATAGACAACAGCATTCCAAATTAGTTGTAACAGCATGCAGTAATATTCCCATTATCCCAACACACCAGGGTTCCAACAGTTGAACAGCAAGCATAACACATGCATATATTGAACGACAGTGGACATTCCAGCAGCATGCAGGGATGATTGGTGGCAACAGGCCACCAAGATTGTGGTGTTTGAACAGGACACATGTATCAAAGTAAATGCAGATATTTATAGAACAATAGGACATATGTCCCAACAAATGTTTTGAGATTAGACATACCCATTGAGGTGTGGAATTGCATTGTTTATGCACATACAGTAGGGTGTAAAAAGATACCTCCATTAACATCTTATAAGTACTTATAGTTTACACTACATTCCTATTGACTGCAGGTGTATATCCCCTACATGTATTATTACACTAGGCAACATGCATTAGGTTGTGTAATGGGTTTGGCTAGTTCATTATATACCTGACCTCTATCTGACATACTAATTGTCCAAGATGCAGATGTTACTGCTACATAGTTATATATTTTATTTATATTTATATATCTACATATCTGGATGTGTTCACGTGACATTTTCAGTTATATTTCTACAGAACCCTACATTTCAAGTAGCACACTCACATTTCTGGGGAACACATTAACAAGCTACTCGTGTGCCAGATTTACCTATGCATGCCAGCCATTAACCAACTTTTGAGGACTGTATATATGCTTCACAGCTACTGGCGCTTCCTTCATCCACTTTATATGGGACTGCCCAACTGTGGGTTGACAGCGGTTAATACAACAGTACTTTTATATAATGCAAGCGTACAACAACATTTCAAAGTAAGTGACACGGACATACTCCAAGTATTATACCTTTATTAATTACATTACACACTTTACTTTTCTAGAGGCTCTCTCATTTATTTGATATTACAGTGCATGCAGAAGACCTATTCAAGATGTATTATACCTTTATTAATAGGTTACAACACTCTTTTTTCAGGCTCACTCACTTATTTTATATAGCACTACATGTAGAGATATTATTCAGGAGTTATTTTACCTTTACAACACTCTTTTTGCTGGCCCTCTGACTTATTTTATATAACAGTAGATGCAGAGAAATTATCCAGGGCTTTTTATGTCTTTATTATTGGGCTACAACACTTTTTTCAGGCTCTGTCACTTATTTTATATAACAATACATGCAGAATAATTACTAACCTGCCTGGTGGTGCAGCCTTAGCAGCCTATCTGCATAGGCTTGCTGATTTGCGGCACAGACACCTGCATCTGTAAAGTAAATGAAAGGATATTGAGACATACCTATCCATTATATAGACTACAATAGCATTACTTACATACTTCATTCCATGGCTACTTACTCAGTAGTGGGGCATCTTGCATGTCACAGGCCTCCTGTATCCATCGGTTCAGTAGGTCCTGCTTCCGTCTCTTCAGGTCTGCATGGTGGTGACAGACCTGCTCACCAGTCCAGGGGCCACCTGTGGCTCTGGTGAGATCATGAGCTAACCGGTTCCAAGCCTCTGCTTTGTACTCCGCCCCTTGAAACTGACCCTGTGGGAGTCTTGACTCATGATGGTGGACAAGAAGCCAATCCATGTATTTTGACTCCTCGATGCCCTAGTGTTGTGCTCAAACGCGAGTGCCCTCTCCAGCACCAGCCATTCTGACTGCAGATGGGAGCTACAATCAGTTATGGTGAGTATTCCCGCCTATGGAGCTTAAATATGCCATATTTCCCGCACTTATTTGTGATTGGCCATTTTTGAAAATTCTTGGCTAACAGCAAACCTGCTTAGCAATGGTTAATCTTCCATTTATAAGTATATGTATGTTAACAGTGCATGTTTATGCTAAGCTGTCATGGCTTAGTGGTTCAGTTCTTTGATTATAGTGCACAGTGTCCCAGGTTCGAAACTTGTCATTGCTTTTTTATTTTACTACTGTCCAGACAGGCTAGGGGGTGTGGCTGTGTTTAGGCAACTTTGCTTTATGTTGCTCCACATTGCCCTACGGTGCACTGGTTAGCATGGTGTGCAGCTTTGCGCAAACCTATTGCACTACGTAAAGCGCTGCTTAGCTATGGGCAATCATAGTGCGCTGGGTAAAGCACTGCTTGGCTATGGGCAATTTTATTGTGCTAGGTAAAACGCTGCTTAGCTATGGGCAATTATATGTCAATATCCTTAATGCTGCTCACCTTCTTATCTTTATATATATATAAATTTTGTTCACTAATACATAGGCCATTTCAATGCTTTTTACTAAAATTTCATTCATATATGTCAGGAATTATTTTATATCCTAATTTAAAACATAAAATAGACAGGGGAGTGGAGGGATTAGAACTGGGAATGCCTCCTCTTTGTGCAAAAACTGTACCACTACGCTATTGCTATTTGGCTTCATTTGCATAAACATTTCTTATTATGCTCTTCGATGTCAAAATTGCTAACTGCAGCTAAGCAATGGGCACACCCGCTCAAACACGTGCAAATACGGGCAGCTATATCAGGAATTATAAAAAAAAAAATTAGTTTACATTTTACATTTACAAAGGGGTTTAGTATGTGGGGATGTGTACTGTTTGCTATGTGCACATTTCAGCGAACTCGCTCATTGCATTTGTCATTTTCACTTTATATGGTTGCAGGGGCGTGGATATTTGGACTGCTCGGCAGTCCGACATGCCCCCTGCAGTCTTACACACTGCATGTAAGCCTTCCAGTTGAGTCAGCGCCCTCATGCATATGCATGATGCGCTGACATCGTAGTCTTAAATGGCAGTCTCCGAGTAAGACTTGGTTAGTCTTACTCAGAGGATTACTGAATCCCGGCCAAAGTCTTTTGTAGTTGTTGGTAAACCACTGTTTTCACACAATAATCTGTTTTTCCATAAAGCTGTGTGAGCTCGGATGTAGGAAGAGGTTGTTGCTAGAAAACAATTCTATATTTCAGTGATGTCCTTCAAGGATGCATCTGCAGTCCTTACAAATGGGTTGTCCTGTCGTCAGGCAGCCCTTTGGTCGGCCGGATTCCAAAGTCTGGGTCTGGCCTCGGCTGGTGTCGCACTTCACCCGACGTCATAGCTGCAGTTCTTCCGGTATAAAGGCATCAGCCGATGCCATTTTCCTCAGTCTTTCTTGCCAGCGCCCAAGCAGAAGCTGTTCGCAAGTGCCGGTCCGGTCAGATCCAGAGATTACTACTACCGAATACTGCCGAAGACTTCTAAAAGCTAAGTACCCGTAGACTCTTTCTTGCCTCAGCCGATGTCAGAAAAAGTGAATAACTGTTTAACTTGTGGGAAACAAATACCTCATAAAGATTTCCACCTTACTGCTTACCTTGTTTAGGCCCAGACCACGACGTAGCAGCTTGTTTAGCCTGTGCTTCTTTCAACCAACGCTTACGCCGGTCGGAGTTGCTGAACAGTTTTTCGGCTCCAGATTTTGACATAATGCCGTCGGATCCTCCGACTACTCAAATTGTTAAGAACGCGAAAGAAAAGGACCGACACCGCGGTCCATGTTTCGCCAAAACCACGGTTAAGCAAACGCAAGTGTCTCTGTTTCGGCCGAAACCGAGCAAACGGTTCAATCTTCAGCCGAATCCATGACTACTACCGAGGCCCCTTCTACCCTAGTTGAATCGGCCTCTGAAGTTTTACCTACTACTGTGGTTTCACAAGACTTATCGGACACCATCCCTTTGGATGTTTCTACCCCAGCATCGTGGTGCTGCTAGGCCTCCTGCAGCCATGTCTATAAAGGCCTTTGCCAGGGCTAAAGCAGCCAAAACTGCTAAGTCTGTGCCTGTTAAGCCCCCCTCACAGGCCCAGCTGCAGTTCCCAAATGCTTACTCTGGCAGAGGACCTCATCTCTTTAATAAGGGGATCCCAATCTCACCCAGACAGGGCCTCTCAACCTCCAGAAAAGAGACCTAGAGCAGAGCCCCCTGAGCCAGTGTCCTCAGATGACTCTTCTGATGATTCAGACAATACAGACCATCCAGAGGCTCCTTTTCTACTTATGAAGATTCCGATGCTGAAGAATCGATTCCTTCTGCTTCTCCACCAGAGGAATTTTCTTTTGGGAAACTTTACATGCCATGAGAGAGCAATTCCAATGGCAGGGACAAGATTTCTCAGATTCAAGGAAAAGGCTTAGGACCTTTTTACACTTACCACAACATAGGTCTTTAGCTATACCTCCAGTTCTTCCTGTTGTGGATGATGCATTTAATGATGCTTGCACTGCTCCTGATACTTTACCTCCAGCCCCTGCTAAGCCCGATAGGTTCTACAGGGTCCCGGACACTCATCACCATTTATACAAGGCTCCTTTCGCAGATCCTGAGACTATTTTCCAGGGGCCTAAGGCAGTAGCTTCGACCTCAGCTAAAAACCCTCTCCCTTCTGAAAGGGAATCCAGGTCCTTAGAGAGATGGGGTAAAAAAGTATACACCTCTGCTACTCTCTCAGCTAGAGCATTGAACTGTCAGTTTCATATGATCCAATACCAAGAGTTTATGCTTGATCAGTTAACTTATGAAACTGTCCTCGGATGATTCTTTAGATAAGAAATATGTTCTAGAAATGGTGAATAACATTCAGCAGGTTAGTAACCATTCCTTAAAATGTGGCTATGATGCAATGGAGGCTTCATTTAGATCAGCCATGACTGGCACAGTTATAAGAAGGCATGCATGGTTGAAAGAACAGGTCTTGCCGGATCATGTTAAAGCAAAGCTATTAGATGCTCCTATGGATAAGGTCAGTTTATTTGGTTCTCCTGCCCAACAGGTACTGAAGAAAATGGAAGAGAAGGCAAAATCTGTACAAACAGTGAAAGATTTCTTACAGGTTCAGCCTCCAAGGTTTAGCAGGAACTGGCCTTCCAAAAATTGGTCCTTTCCAGACTCCTCTAAAACTCAGAGAGGCAGGAATAGGCATTCAAGAGGCAGAAATCAATCCAGAGGAGGTGCCTACAGGGGACGCCAGTGGCAAGGTAACAACCAACGAGGCACAGACACAACCACTACCACTGCAACAGGACAATCACAGTGACTTGGTTTTGACACTACCAGGGAACAAATAGAAGCACCCTTAGGTGGAAAGTTAGCATTATTTTCAAAAAACTGGCACTATATCACAAGAGACAAGTGGATTTTGCAAACTATAGACCAAGGCTACAGGTTTCATTTCCACACTTTACCAGGAAAAGAGGAATGCCAAACCTACCACCAAATCAAAGACAGAAGCTCTAAAACAAATAGCTCAATTAGCAAGGATGAGAGCTGTGGAAAGGTACCACCTATGGAACAAGGCAAGGGATTTTACTCCAGACTCTTCCTGGTACCAAGAAAAGAAAAATTGGAGGCCTATTCTCGACCTGTCCGCTTTAAACACATTCATCATTGTTCCAAAATTCAAAATGCTGACCCTACAGCAACTTCTTCCCATGCTGGGCAAGGAGTATTGGCTGGTAACTCTAGATCTCAAGGAGGCATACCTGCACGTCCCCATACGACCAAATTGCAGAAGATACCTCAGATTTCTTGCAGGATCAGAGCATTATCAATTCTCAGCATTGCCCTTTGGCTTATCTACTGCCCCCAAAAGGGAAAAAATTTGGGTT
>NC_056731.1:715652714-715705214 GCF_019279795.1 Protopterus annectens
AACTGGGATACTCTGCTAGGTGTGAGATGCCTCTGAGTTATGACTATGTCCCTCCAGCATGTCCTATACATGTATGTGCTGAGGTTCAAATCCTCAGCTCTCATGGTTCTGGTGGATTTGGATTGCTTGCAGTGGAGCATGTCCTCCAAATCCTGATTGGACATGGTCTTGTATGTCAGGCATAGGTCACCTGTAAGTATCGGTATGACACTGAATAAGCTGGATTTCTATTCTGGAAGCATATGACATGTGTTGAAGACCCTGATCTTCATGGTAGGTACTTTTGGGGTCTCTCCAGCTGTTGCAAGTGCTGGGTGAGGTACATACCATATGGGGCTTTGTATTCAATCATGGGCCTGATAAGGAGAAGGATAGTGGTACAATGACCTCCTATGATCTGGATGGAAAACCCTCCATGATAAGGTGGGCAAGATAGAAAGTCTTCCTAACCACTTTGGCAACATGGGTGTCAAACGAGATGTCACTATCTACATGTGTCCCCAGGTGTCTGATTTGTTTTCTGTACTCAGTGGGTTGCTGTCTTGCTGTCTATTGATGATCTGTGGGTACTTTGTTCCTCCCAAAGGGATGAATACACATCAGTTGCATTCAGTTTCAGGCCATCGTCTGGCACCAGCTATCCGCCTTTGTGGCATTCTGTAGGATGTGTGTGCCGGCTGATGTATTCACTATGGTGCCTAGGTTGCAGTCATCTGCAAACTTTGTCAGCCACAACCCTCCTATGTTTGCTTTCACATCTGAAAAGTAAATACCAATTAAGAGGGGTCCCAGGACACATCCTTGTGGGACAACACCTGTGACTGGCTTCGAATCTGACAAGTCACCTGCAATGTTGACTTTATGGGTTCTGTTTCTTAGCCATTTTGCAACCTATCCTGTGACATATGCTGTTATATGACAGCTGTTGAGCTTGGCTATGATGCCTGAGTGGGGTATTGTGTCACAGGCCTTAGCCAAGTGCAGGTAGGCTGTGTGGACTGCGTAGCCCTCATCGATGGCCCTACTGACAGTTTCATAGTAGTCAACTAGGTGCAAAAGGCAGGATCTGCCCTGTACAAAGCTGAACTGGGTGGGAACAAGGGTCCGTAGGTCAGCAATGTCTCTGTGTAAGAGCTCCATAATGACTCTTCCCATAGCTTTGCAGACAAGGCTGGTTAAGCTTGTGTGGTGGTAGTTGCCATGGTCTGTGGAGGCATCTCCTTTGTGGAGTGGGACCACTGCTGCCGTACGCCAGTGTTCAGGTACATATCCTGTAGCAAGACTAAGGTTAAATAGCAGTTGTATATCACGGTCCAGCTCCTTCTGGAGTTCACATAGCATGCAACCGGGGATACCAGCAGGTCCCATTGATGCTGTGTACTTGTCTTTGCTGAGTGCGGCTCTCACATGGACATCCAAGATGACAGTGAGGTTACATACAGCTGTGATAACTATCTTCTTTTGGGGTGAGGGAGGGGGTAAATTGCACTGAAGCTGTCCGCCGGAATGTTGCTTAATATCTGTCAGGTCACTGGAATATATGTTGTTGTGTACCAACTCTGAGCATATCTGAGAGTTCCCAACCAGGTGTCTGACATAACTGAAGAAAGCAGTGTGGTTACCTTCATTGTCTTTGATTTATGTCCCCAAGTTGACCTTGCATGTCTTTATGAGATAATGTAGCTTTCTACTAGTGCTGATCACAGCTGTCTTCCCTTTTGGAGATGTAGCTCTGTCTTGCATTAGTAACCCTCATCTGTCACACAGTTTGTTTATGGCTGGGGTCCACCAGACAGGCCACTTTCCCTTTGTGGAGAGGGTCCTGTTTTTATTTGTGATTGCATGGTCCATGCTTTCTGACATCTAGCTAAGGGGAGGTCATTGTGGTTCTGCAGCTAAGGGGAGGTCATTGTGGTTCTGCAGTTATCTTTCATCAGCATTAGAAATGACCACAACAGCCCCTGTGGGGTGTACCTCATGCAGACACATCCAGCACCTGTAAAGTCCACAACAGTACCTCACCAGGAGTATGAAATAGCTGGAACACATGTAATGTGTCGCCTGATTAAAGAGAGTGCAGCTCCACACACTGCCATGCTGTCCACCCAGATGCAAGCTGTGCCTGATGTAGAAAGCCATGTCCAAGCTGGAATCAATGCACATGCTGCACCTTGTACAATCTGAATGGCAGGGAGCTATGCACATGAGGGACCTGAACCCCAGCACTGACATACATAGAACAGGCTGTACTGCATTATCCATAACACAGAAGCCACCCCCACGCATGAGTAAACTACCAGTACAGGTTATCCGTAGAGTCACTCATTGATTCCCCTCAACAGGAATCCTAATGAGTGGATGGGAGATGGGAGGTTTACCCTGGGTATCAATGTTATGTCACAGGTAGACAGAGGCACAGTATACTAAACAAGACATATGGCATGGCAAACTACACTTACAATGTGTTGACGGACAAACACACTCTCTGACTAGCATTAGAAATGGCCTAGGGCACATCGGTAGTGTTTGCCAATGTACACCCATGTTGTGGAATACACTACTGATGTTGGATGAGGCTGTTGTAAGTAGTTCACATCTGAACATAATGCAACATGGTCAGATAGGTTCATAGGTACATAGGTTTATACTAGGCTATCTTCCCCAAGGCAGGTATAAGCCTAGCCCAGAGTTTGTTGGCGTACACCACCCCTTATATGGAAACAGTACTGTGCCCATTAGTTTGTCGTGCCTCTCTCCAGCAGTGACACAGTGACGATCCCTGGGTTAAACGTATGACCTTCCATCCACAGGTCAAGATACTTCTTGAACACAGCCAGCAAGGTGCTCTGCCTCACATGGACCGGGATTGTATTCCATAGCATAGGGAGTCTCCGAGTGATAACTCCATCCCTCCAACATGTCCAACGTACATCCCTGCTAAGGTGTAAGTCACTTGCACTAGTGGTTCAGGTGGATCTGCCGATTCTGAGGTGGAGCATGTCCATTAATCCCTGTTTGGACATGGCCTTGCATGTCAGGCACATGTCACCTCTAAGCAGACGGTATGTGAGTGAATAGAGCGGGAGTGTCTTCAATCTGGCAGCATATGACAGATGTTGGGGTTCCTTGATCCTTTAGGTGGGGGACATTCAGGGTGTCTCCAATTGCTGCAGATGTTGGGTGAGATACATCCAGAATAGGGCATTCTACTCGATCACCGGTCTGATAAGTGAAGGAACAATGACCCACTAGATCTAGATGTGAATCCCATCCTGAGCAGGTGGGCAATGTAGAAGGTCTTTCTAGCCACTTTAGCAACATGAGTGTCAGAAGAACGGCGACTGTCAACCTGGGTCCCCAGGTCCATGATAACCTCCTCTGTGCTTAGAAGATTGCCACCTATATAGTAGCTTGGGGTTACCTTGCTTTTCCCGAAGGGTATGTCTACACATGTCGTGCACTTTGACTCCAGGCCATGGCTCTGGCACCAGCTATCAGTTACCGTGAGTCCCTTCTGAAGGATATCCGTGTCTGATGCACTGTCCACTATGGCGCCCAGTGTGCAGTCATCTGCAAACGTTGTCAGCGAACGTCCTCCCATGTTGGCCTGTACTTCTGAGAAGTACATGACAAACAATAGGGGGCCAAGGACTGAGCCCTGTGTGACACCACCTGTGACCAGCCTGGAGTCTAACATAGTGCCAGCAACTCTAACCCTGTGGGTCCCGTCCTTAAGCCAGTTTGCAACCCATCTTGTGACATATGGGTTTACATTTCAGTTGGTAGGGTTTTCCACAATACCTGAGTGGGGTATTGTGTTGAAAGTGTCTGCAAGGCCTAGGTAGGCTGTATGGACTACCTTTCCCTCAACAATGGCCTAAGTGACCGTTTTGAAAATGTCAACCGAGTACAAAAGGCATGATCTGCCCTTGACCAAGCCAAACTGGGATGGTTACAATGTCTGCATGTCCCCTATATCTTTGTTTATGAGCTCAATTATGATCCTCTCCATAGCTTTGCAGACTAGACTTGTTAAGCTTATGGGGCAGTAATTACCAGGGTCCGTAGAGGCAACGCCTTTGTGCAGATGTGCACAACTGGACCCTAACCAGGCTGTTGTGCACACTATGGAAATGTAAAGCAGTGATAGGACTAAACCCCAGGATATTGACCACCACAGTGAAAGTACTGAACCACTACACTATACAGTACTACAGTGTTAGGTCAGTATGAACAGATGTTGACAATTGTGTGCAAAGTATCCCATGCAAAACCTGCAGGCACAGTATACTCCCTGTTGTGTTCACACAAAAAGCATTTGGACAGTAACTACACAACATGGCACAGAACACACAACCATAAACTGGGGGTATTTGTTGAAGGTCACACTCATCCACAAATGTGATGGGCTGCAGAGTTCAATATATGGAAAGCCCACATTGGGCATGCTCACACACTTAGAAAAATGAGACATCTTTCACACAACATGCCATGGGAAGGCTGAACTGGGCATGCTCACACACTTAGTCCAAATGTTACTCCTAGCAACTGTGAAAACACACCAGAGGATGCTCATTGCCCTTTCTAGACACTGATCATGTAAGCACCCTATAAGTATATCAGGGAAAAGGAATCTCCCACTAATCCGAATAGCGCGCTTTGCTAATGCGTCTGTCTGTTGTGTCATAACATAGTTAGGTAGGGATTTGAATCCAGCAAGTGTGTGTGAAGGGGTGAAAGTGTATATGAAAGGAACATCCCTTTTGGCAACTGGGAAAACACAACACAGGATGCTCATCCCACTTTCTAAACTCTGATGATGTCAGCACCCTATAAGTATATCAGGGGAAAGAAAATCTCCCAGTATTGCGAATAGCGCGCTTTGCTAATGTGTCCATCTCTAATGTCATAATATAGTTAGGTAGGGGTTTGAATCCAGCATGTGTGAAGGGGGTAAGTGTGTATGAAAGGAACATCCCTTTTGGCAACTGGGAAAACACAACACAGGATGCTCATCCCACTTTCTAAACTCTGATGATGTCAGCACCCTATAAGTATATCAGGGGAAAGAAAATCTACCAGTAATGCGAATAGCGCGCTCTGCTAATGCATCCTTCTCTAGTGTCATAACATAGTTAGGTAGGGGTTTGAATCCAGCATGTGGCGAGTGTGTGTGAAGGGGGGGGTAAGTATGTATGTATGAAAGGAACATCCCATTTGGCAACTGGGAAACACAACACAGGATGCTCATCCCACTTTCTAAACTCTGATGATGTCAGCACCCTATAAGTATATCAGGGGAAAGAAAATCTCCCAGTAATGCAAATAGCGCACTCTGCTAATGCATCTGTCTCTAGTGTCATAACATAGTTAGGTAGGGGTTTGAATCCGGTAAGTGTGTATGAAAAGAACATCCCTTTTGGCAACTGGGAAAACACACCACAGGATGCTCATCCCACTTTCTAAACTCTGATGATGTCAGCACCCTATAAGTATATCAGGGGAAAAGAAATCTCCCAGTAATGTGAATAGCGCGCTCCGCTAATGCGTCTGTCTCTAGTGTCATAACATAGTTCAATAGGGGTTTGAGTCCAGCAAGTGTATATGAAGTGTATATGACTTTAGTAGATCTCAGATTATTTTGCCGCAATTTGGCCTTAAAATTGTTTTTTAAAGATAGTTCTGCTGTTAGAACTGAAGCTGTTACACAGTTTTTTAAACGTAAGAGTAATTATATGCCACCTATCCCACATGATGTGGAATGTTTTTGTAAAATGTGTGAGAAGGATATTTATGATTACTTTGCCAAAAAGCAGAAAAGATGCAAATTTTTTAATTTGACAGAGTTAGAACAGCAATCACTTAAACAACTGAGAAGTAATCCTGCTTTAACTATCAAACCTGCAGACAAAGGTGGGGCGGTGGTCGTTCTCAACACGGTTGAGTATGATACCACCATGACAGATATGCTAGCGGATACTAATACGTATTCTGTAGTATCCAAGACCTTTGTGGATAGTTTAGTGAAAAGAATACAAGCAGATTTGTATGACCTATTACTCTGTGGGCAAATCAGTTGTGAAATATATGAATATTTTATGGTTGAATACCCTACACTACCAGTCATAAAAGGTTTGCCCAAGATTCACAAAAATACTATTCCTGTACCCATGAGACCAATAGTGGCAAGTGAGTGTTGGTGTACCTACACTATATCCTCCTTTCTTGAATGTATGTTGAGACCGCTTGTGAATGACATTCCCAGTATATTATCAGACTCCTACCAGTTGATTGAGTCTTTGAAAAACTTTAAACTTGACGAAAATGGATCTAATTACCTTCTGGTAACTATGGATGTGGTTAGTCTCTTTACGAGTATACCTAATGATCAGGGACAACAAGCCATTAGTGAGTTGCTGCACTGTAGGTCTCAATACACAAATAATAGACAGATACTGATTAATTATTTACTTGAGTTAGTACTTAATAACAATGTCTTTCTGTTTAAAGATAACATCTATTTGCAAAAGTGGGGGGTTGCCATGGGCACCCCCTGCGCCAACAGCTATGCTAATTTGGTGGTTTTTCAATGGGAGAGTAATCATCTATTCAAGCACAATCAGTTTAGTAATGTTAAATTTTACAAGAGGTTTGTAGATGATGTACTCTTTGTATGGGAAGGCAGTCACAGTGAGTGCGTTAAGTTTGTTAGAGATGTAGAATCTATGAGCTCTTTTCTTAAGTTCACTGTTGAAACCTCGAGCTCAGAGGTTAATTTTTTAGATTTAACCCTAAAGTTTAGCACAGGTGGCAACATCACTGCAACACTATTTAGAAAACCTACATGGAAGAATTCTCTCCTCAGATTTGAAAGCATGCACCCTAGACACACTTTCTCAGGTATTGTAACTAGTCAGTTGAACAGATTATCCAGGATATGTACTGATGAAGTCGACTGCTTAAAAGAAGTAACCTTTTTAGAGCAACTCTTTAGAAATAGAGGCTATAACAACAGATTGCTAAGAGACTGTAGACAGAAGGTATTAGGTACACCTACCACAGTGCATGCCCCTGTGCACAATTCATATGGACCACTACGTAGTAACAAGAGAAGACATGTTAACTCCGCTACTGTATCTTTCACACTTAAATACACGAGTGATGTGTCCAATATTCAAAACATAATTAGGAAAAACTGGAACATTTTAAATATGGATCCAAGCACTACACAGATAGCTGGTAGTCGTCCGACCTTCAGCTACAGGAACAGCAGTAATCTTAAACAAATACTATGTATAGATAAGTACAATCACCTCAGCAAGGTTTTGACACCTAACAAGAAAGGCACATTTCCCTGTGGGAGATGCCATATGTGCTCCCACATCTCCATGGAACAATCTTTTGAACATCCTTATGGTCTATACGTGTTCCATCCGAAACATCTTTATAATTGTAATTCTACAAACTTGGTTTATTTGGCTACGTGTGCACGTTGTCCTGCGTTTTACGTGGGACTCACTAAAAGGAGACTTAGAGATAGGTTATATAACCATCTCTATGATATCAGGAAAAGAAATGACCAAAATGCACTTGCGAAACACATTATTGATCATGACTCCCATTTTTTCACGTTCAAGGTGTTGCAAGTGTTGAGGGAGAATCCAAGAGGAGGAGATGCAGTGAATGATCTAGCATGTTTGGAGCTCAAATGGATACTTGTACTGAGAGCTCAATCTGCCCCAGGATTAAATCAGTGTTTATCTTTAAAACCCATTCTAAATAGTAGACCCTTATAAATTTTGTAAACCAGCCATTAGGATTTGAGTTTGAACAACTTCGCCTGTTAGGTATTTTGATTTTTAAGTTCTTTATCATCCTAATCAGACTAACATTGATATTTTCCATATTGACAGTATGAATATAAGATGCATGGTCATAGAGATTCAGTTCTAACATCTTAAGGTAGTTTGACATGACACACACCTTAGGATGATGGCCACCTATGAAAGGTCTCACTATATGTGAGTTTAACATTGGGCAAGGAATATCAAATACTGAGAGAGTTGCAGTAGTTCCAGCATGAACATACTGCTTTGAGTTAGTAGACTTTTTTCTCTTCTATTCTTCTATTTTATCTTCCTCACTCTTGCCCAGTTTTTCATGGTTGTTTAGCTAGTTGGTAAACATTCCATGGTTTTAGGAATCTTTGGGCAGTTTTTTGACGTTCCCTGTTGAGGATGTGTTATTGTCTGCTGTATTGTCAGACTGAGCTTCTATATATGATTAAGGGCTTTATACTAAATGTATATGCCCTGCACCATTCCATCCTAAGAATGGGATGTTAATATGTATGACACCCCAGTGTTGCTGTTCGTTATGGTTGTGCTGGGATGCATTTCATGCTGTGTGCTTATGCTTCACATTTGTTTAGTGTTACGCTGTGCGTTTATGTTCCACATTTGTTCAGTGATACGTCTTTTCAGTAACTGCAAGTAGTTGGTTTGATGTTTTTTATATGAAGGCTATTACTATTTTCTGCGCACTTCATACTTTTTAAAGCAATAGGAACATTTATCTTCTGTATTCTCTGCGCTGAATATTATTGATGCATTACAATTGCGGTTAAAAATGTGCTCTACCTGCTATACATAGCAGTTGTCGGTTGGCATGTTTACTTTCTACGTCATGTCCTGTAGCTGTTGGTTTCACACAAACTCTTGATGTCCCTTTGTTTTTTGTTGTTTGATGTTTGGCATTGAAGTTAGCCTGAGGATATTACTTCTACATAATGTTCCGGTGAGTTGTGCCTTGTTTTTAACAGACAACAGAGACGAGCCTCTGCGGCTTACTACCGCTTGTATGTTATTATCTCCTACGAGCTGCGGTTCAGAGAATTTTCTCTCTCTTTTCATGAACGATGTTCTGTGAATGGCTTTTCGCAAAATGGTTTTATTGTTCAGTAGGTTAACTTCACTTTATGTCAGCAGCCTATATGCTTTGCTAGTAGTTTCAATATCTTTATTACTATACGGACTATCAATCTCTCCTTAACTGGTTGTGTGACAACACCAGTTTCACTGTCACTATATGCCGAAAAAATTCCTGATGAGGTTTAAATGGTATGAGACCTATGTAAGTCTAGCTAGTCCACAAAGATGCAGGTAGGTGACCTGCTGTGTTTAAATAATTTTTGAATATGTTTTTTTGAGATATGTTAGCGTTCAGTGACGGGTCTATGGACCATGCCAGCAAGTATTACTGTGAGTGGGATGCGGCCAGTTGTACCGCTGTGAGCGACTTTCTGTGGGATCTTTTTAGAAGTGTATCCTAATGCTCTAGTCTAGCAGTACCCCGTTGTGTACATGAGGAGATAGCTTGATGATTACTACAGTAACGCTGCCTAATATGTTCGAGTTTCAGATGTGTTCAAGCAGTTTACGGTATGTGTTATATGCATCACAATTGAAAACTGTTCTTAAGGTTTCTATGTTTTGTGAAATATGAGGTTATTCTTCATTTTTTACACATTGTTCAAAGCATTGATGTTTGAGCCTTTGTAAATGGTGTACCGGTAACCCCGGTTACGGGCTTAATTGATTGATTGTTTAATGTTCCCGCCCAAATGTATGGTTTTACTCTGCTTTTACTCTATTTAAACAAGCGGCTATTATGTTTGAAATGTAATTATCTGAGGAAGCATAGCTCCGCTATGCGAAAGTGCTTATTCATTGTATTTTCATCTATTGTGTTTTAGTCCATTAAATACTTTGCAACATTTACAACGGAGACTATTTTTTCGTGGTGACTCCTTTACGTTCTATATCTTGATATATCAGGGGAAAGAAAATCTACCAGTAATGCGAATAGCGCGCTCTGCTAATGCATCCTTCTCTAGTGTCATAACATAGTTAGGTAGGGGTTTGAATCCAGCATGTGGCGAGTGTGTGTGAAGGGGGGGGTAAGTGTGTATGTATGAAAGGAACATCCCATTTGGCAACTGGGAAACACAACACAGGATGCTCATCCCACTTTCTAAACTCTGATGATGTCAGCACCCTATAAGTATATCAGGGGAAAGAAAATCTCCCAGTAATGCAAATAGCGCACTCTGCTAATGCATCTGTCTCTAGTGTCATAACATAGTTAGGTAGGGGTTTGAATCCGGTAAGTGTGTATGAAAAGAACATCCCTTTTGGCAACTGGGAAAACACACCACAGGATGCTCATCCCACTTTCTAAACTCTGATGATGTCAGCACCCTATAAGTATATCAGGGGAAAAGAAATCTCCCAGTAATGTGAATAGCGCGCTCCGCTAATGCGTCTGTCTCTAGTGTCATAACATAGTTCGATAGGGGTTTGAGTCCAGCAAGTGTATATGAAGGGGGGGTAAGTGTGTATGAGTGAAATATCCCTTTTGGCAACTGGGAAAACACACTACAGGATGCACATACCCCTTTCTAAACAATATCACAATTATGTATGGCTTTTGATTACAGACATGCCACGTGTGTGTTGCCCACACAGAATGCCCATGTGTGCAGGTTGTCCCTCACAATAATGCATGACATTGATCAAACCAGTTATGGCAATGCACACATGATGTATGTGTGTGCCAAATACACATATGTACCTGTGACCTTCAATAGTTACCATGTGTGATGCCTGCCACATGTGAATACATGGTATTTGCACAGGGTAACATTATGACTGTGGTCTTCTGTGCAGGTGCTGCATGTGGGATGTGTATATACAGTGTGAGATGTAGATGCTATCAGCCTAGTAGTAAGGGATACACACCTGGTCTGGGGCATATAGTCTACCTGTTGTTGATGTACAGGTGCTGCATGTTTCCACCTGTTGTGGGAGTGGTAAGACGTTATTCCATAGTAATGCAGTGACTGCATGCTAAGAACCATTCAGCTAGGGTGTTGTAGCTACACTAATTCATTAGCATTCAGTAATATGTCAGAATCCCTAATGAGGGTCTGATGCCAACCAAGGTCAGGGTTCTACCAGCCTGTGTCACTTGCTCAGTGATCCCTTCCATGTTCCCTATCATGTATCCCAGTGAGGGACATCCCACATCAGCTGTGGTGGCATGGACAATGACTGAGTCATATGTGTCCATGCATCTGACTGACCTGTACGCCTGTGTTATGTGGTGGACCACAGTGCCCCATGAGCATATCACTGTGACCTACACCTTGTCCAGCCTGGTGAGCATGTTCTCACTGTACTGGACAATAAAAGTACCTAACACAACTGCGGCAGTAGTGTTGTAGAGCTGTACAGACTGTGCTTGTTTGGCACACAGGATTTGTGTGCTATGTGTTGTGCGTGCTGTGTGCAGGCCTAATGTATGCCTGTGTGCCAGCTGCAGAGATGTCTGCCAGTCATGCAGGATGCTATCCTTAGGCTCCACAACTGGCCCGGCATGTTTCCATGCTTGTATTGCTGTCCGTGTAGGTCCACATCAAATTGGTATTGCTGTCACTGTAGTATTTCATGCCACCCGACAGGTATGCCAGTACTGGGTTCAGAGTGCTTAGTCCACAGTTTGGCCATGTGTTTCCATCTCATACATGTGTTGTACATCCATGGGTAGGGGATAGGGTTGACTGTGTACATGTGGCAGCTGTGACATTACTACACGACACACATAGTCCACAACCGTACCATAGAGGTGACTGACAACTGACCTTTGCACATGCTACCATAGTTTTGAGATTGCATTGGTGATTAACAGCACATAGGGCCAATGGTGAACAAGATACATAGGTCCATAGCTTCATGCAGGGATGTCTGCCCAGGGCATGTATCCACCTAGCCAGAATGTGTGTGGCTTTCAACATGCATTGTAAATCTGTCTTGCTATGCCCTTTTCCAAGGTTAGTATACTGTGCCTCTGTCTTACAGTGACACATAAGTGATGCCCAGGGTAACCCTACAATGTCACATCCAGTCATTAATATCACTCTTGAAGATAGTCACTGAGTCACTCTGCCTAACCTCTATTGGGATAATATTCAAGAATGAAGTGAGCCTCTGAGTTGTGAATGTGCCCCTCCAGCATGTCCTATGTATATCACTCCTGAGGTTCAAGTCTTTCCAGCGTGTATCCTGATGGGATCTGGATATTCTGAGGTGCAGCATGGCCATTAAGTGAGGGGTTTGACATGGCTTTATATGTCAGGCACAGATTGCCTATGAAGAGGCAGTATGCCACTGAGTAGAGCTGCTGTTTCTTTAACCAGTCAGTATGTGTCATCTGTTTGGGCCCTTTGATCCTCTTGTCGAGGTACGTATGTGGTATTTCCAGTTGCTGCAGGTGTCTGGTAAGGTGCATGCTGACAGGTTCATCATAGTCAATTATGGGCATGATGAGGGATGAGTAAAGGGGCACAATGTCCTCCCCTGATCTACATGTGGATCCCATCATGATGATGTGGCCCATATAACATGTTTTCCTAACCACTTTGTCCATGTTGTTGTCAAATGGTAGAATGCTATCAACCTGTGTACCCCAAGGTGCATAATTCCTTCGTCTGCACTTAATGGATTAACACATATCTCACGGTACTTTGTGGTCACTTTGTGTTTGACAAAGGGGATGACTATACGCTTTCTGTCATTCACCTTGAGGCCATGGCTGTGGCACAAGTCATGTGTTTGCAAGAGGCCCTTTTGGAGGATGCGTGTGTTAGCTGGAGAGTTGATTATGGCGTCCGGTTTGCAGTCACCTGCGACTTGCTCAGCCACAGTACTTCCATGTTGGCCTGTACCTATGATAAATATATAATGAACATGACAGCTCCCAGGGATGAGCCTTGTGGGGCACCACTTGTACCAGGTTGGAGGCTGACATGGCTCCAGCAATTCTAGCCATGTGTGTTTTGCCCTTGAGCCACTGTGCAATAACCATAGTGACATAGGGGTTAATATGTACACTGGTGAGCTTCCCTAGAATGCACAAGTGGGGTATTGTATCAAAGGCTTATGCAAGGTCCAGGTAGGCTGTGTAGACCTCCTTCCCCTTGACAGTGGCCTTGGTGACTGTTTCAAAGAAATCAAACAGGTTTGAGAGGCAGGATTGCCAATTAACAAAGCCAAACTGTGTATGGTGACATGTCTGTAGGTCCACAATATCTAGATATGTGAGGTTCATGATGATCCTCGCCGTAGCTTTGCAGACAAAGCTAGTCAGACATATGGGGCGAATAGTGTCCAGGATGCGTGAAGGCACCACCTGAATGTAGAGGGACCACTGTTGCTGTACACCACTCTTTGGCCACATATCGTGTAGTAAGGCTGGGATTGAACAGTAGTGTTATGTCTGGGTGTAGCTTTTCTTGTGGTTCATGTAGGACACAGCCTGGGACACTGTCTGGTCCCATTGATGCAGTGTTTATTGCTTTGGGAAGGGCATCTCTTACCTGAGCATCTGTGATGTCAGGGGGGGCAGCACTCTGCTGCGAGACATATTTGCCCTTTTGGTGTGGTGGGGGGGAGAAGGCAGCAGTGAACCTGTCCACTAGGATGATGGCAATGTCTGTGTGTTTTGTATTTTGTGTGACATCTTGGATTACCTCTGAGCATATCTGGGTAGTACCACCCAGGATGTCCTTCAAGGATGCATCTGCAGTCCTAACAAATGGGTTGTCCTGTCGTCAGGCAGCCCTTCGGTCGGCCGGATTCCAAAGTCTGGGTCTGGCCTCGGCTGGTGTCGCACTTCACCCGACGTCATCTCTGCTGGTCTTGGGTAAAGGCATCAGCCGGCGCCATTCCTCAGTCTTTCTTGCCGCGTGGCGCCCGAAGCAGAAGCTGTTCGCAAGTGCCGGTCGGTCAGATCCAGAGATTACTACTACCGAATACTACTTCGAAGACTTCTAAAGCTAAGTACCCGTTGGGGACTCTTTCTTGCCTCAGCCGATGTCAGAAAAAGTAAATAACTGTTTAACTTGTGGAAACAAATACCTCATAAAGATTTCCACTCTTACTGCTTACCTTGTTTAGGCCCAGACCACGGCGTAGCAGCCTGTTTAGCCTGTGCTTCCTTCAACCCGAACGCTTAGGCGTCGGTCGGAGTTTGCTGAACAGTTTTTCGCTCAGATTTGCGTACATTATGCCGCCGGATCCTCCGACTTCTCAAATTGTTAAAAACGAAAGAAAAGACCGACACTCGCGGTCAGCGGTTTCGGCCGAAACTACGTTAAACAAACGCGAGTGTCGGTTTCGGCGAAACCGAGCAGGGTCAATCTTCAGCGAATCCATGACTACTACGAGGCTCCTGCTACCCTAGTTGAATCGGCCTCTGAAGTTTTGCCTACTAATGTGGTTCCTCTAGAATTATCGGACACCATCCCTTTGGATGTCTCTACCCCAGCACGTGGTGCTGCTAGGCCTCCTGCAGCCATGTCTATAAAGGCCTTTGCAAGGGCTAAAGCAGCCAAAACTGCTAAATCAGTGCCTGTTAAGCCCCCCTCACACAGGCCCAGTTCCAGTTCTCAAATGCTTACTCTGGCAGAGGATCTCATCTCTTTAATAAGGGGATCCCAATCTCACCCATACAGGGCCTCTCAGCCTCCAGAAAAGAGACCTAGAGCAGAGCCCCCTGAGCCAGTGTCCTCAGATGATTCTTCTGATGATTCAGACATTACAGACCATCCAGAGGCTCCTTTTCTACTTATGAAGATTCCGATGCTGAAGAATCTATTCCTTCTGCCTCTCCACCAGAGGAATTTTCCTTTGGGGAAACCTTACATGCCATGAGAGAGCAATTCCGATGGCAGGGACAAGATTTCTCAGATTCAAGAAAAAGGCTTAGGACCTTTCTACATTTACCGCAACATAGGCCCTTAGCTATACCTCCAGTTCTTCCTGTTGTGGATGATGCATTTAATGATGTTTGCACTGCTCCTGATACTTTACCTCCAGCCCGTGCCAAGCCCGATAGGTTTTACAGGGTACCGGACACTCATTACCACCTATACAAGGCTCCACTTGCAGATCCTGAGACTATCTCCCAGGGGCCTAAGGCAGTAGCTTCGACCTCAGCAAAAAACCCTCTCCCTTCTGAAAGGGAATCCAGGTCCTTAGAGAGATGGGGTAAAAAAGTTTACACCTCTGCTACTCTCTCAGCTAGAGCTTTGAACTGTCAGTTTCATATGATCCAATACCAAGAGTTTATGCTTGATCAGTTAACTAAGAAACTGTCCTCTGATGATTCCTTAGATAAGAAATATGTTTTAGAAATGGTGAATAACATTCAGCAGGTTAGTAACCATTCTTTAAAATGTGGCTATGATGCACTGGAGGCTTCATTTAGATCAGCCATGACTGGCACAGTTATAAGAAGGCATGCATGGTTGAAAGAACAGGTCATGTTAAAGCAAAGCTATTAGATGCTCCTATGGATAAGGTCAGTCTATTTGGTTCTCCTGCCCAGCAAGTAATGAAGAAAATGGAAGAGAAGGCAAAATCTGTACAAACAGTTAAAGATTTCTTACAGGTTCAGCCCCCAAGGTTTAGCAGGAACTGGCCTTCCAAAAATTGGTCCTTTCCAGACTCCTCTAAATCTCAGAGAAGCAGGAATAGACGTTCCAGAGGCAGAAATCAATCCAGAGGAGGTGCCTACAGAGGACGCCAGTGGCAAGACAATAACCAACGAGGCACAGACACAACCACTGCCACTGCAACAGGACAATCACAGTGACTTGGCTCTAACACCGCCTACCAGGGAACAAATAGCAGCACCCTTAGGTGGAAAGTTAGCCTTATTTTCAAAAAATTGGCACTATATCACAAAAGACAAGTGGATTCTGCAAACTATAGACCAAGGCTACAGGTTTCATTTCCACACCTTACCAGTAAAAAGAGGAATGCCAAACCTACCTCCAAATCAGAAAACAGAAGCTCTAAAACAGATAGCTCAATTAACAAAGATGAGAG
Source organism: Protopterus annectens (assembly GCF_019279795.1). NCBI lineage: Eukaryota > Metazoa > Chordata > Ceratodontiformes > Protopteridae > Protopterus > Protopterus annectens. The sequence goes on from NC_056731.1 coordinate 715,668,665, forward strand.
CTGTGGAAAGGGTACCACCTACAGAACAGGGCAAAGGATTCTACTCCAGACTCTTCCTAGTACCAAGAAAAGAGAAAAGTTGGAGACCTATTCTCGACCTGTCCGCTTTAAACACATTCATCATTGTTCCAAAATTCAAAATGCTGACCCTACAGCAACTTCTTCCCATGCTGGGCAAGGAGTGTTGGCTGGTAACTCTAGATCTCAAGGAGGCATACCTGCACGTCCCCATACGACCAAATTGCAGAAGATACCTCAGATTTCTTGCAGGATCAGAGCATTATCAATTCTCAGCATTGCCCTTTGGCTTATCTACTAAGCCCAGAGTATTCACAAAATGCCTGGCATCAGTAATCGCTCATTGCAGGCTACAGGGAATCCAAATTTATCCATACCTGGACGACTGCCTGATACAAGCGGACAACAAAAGCAAGCTGACAAAAGACTTGCAAAGAGTCATTTGCTTACTACAAGCCCTGGGATACACAGTCAATTTAAAAAAGTCAAGACTGATACCATCCCAAACAAGAACATTCTTGGGTGCAGAATTGGACACAGTAAAACAGATGGCATTCCTAACTGCAGAAAAACAAGAACAACTCCTCTTTACTTCTTGGCATTAACAAAGCAGAACAAACTAACAGCAAGGAAAGTACTGCAGGCCTTGGGCTTCTTGGCATCATGCATAATCCTGGTCCCCCATGCCAGACTGCATATGAGAAAGCTACAGTGGTACCTAAAGAATTTATGGTCTCAACACAGGCACAGCTTAGAAACCGAAATACCACTAATCCCATGCCTGAAACAAGAGTTCCTATGGTGGGCTCAAGCATGCCAGTCAAACCCAGGCTTGCCCTTCCACAACTTTCAAGCAAGCCAAACCATCACAACGGACACCTCAGACCTAGGTTGGGGGGCCCACATGCTGGACAAATGCATACAAGGATTATGGACCCCAGATCAGCTGCACCTGCACATAAATCAAAAAGAAATGCTGGCAGTAAAACTAGCAATCCAGAATTTCAGACCATTCCTAAAAGAAGGCCATTTAATGATAAGGACAGACAACACCACAGTCATGTGGTACATCAACAAACAGGGAGGCACTCATTCATACCCCCTATGCCGAATGACTCTGGACCTATGGAATATGGCTCTGAGCTACAACATTCAGTTACAGGCAATATTTGTACCGGGAAAAGAAAACATCCTAGCAGACATGTTAAGCAGAACTACCTCGGATGCTCACAAATAGATGCTACACCCGGACATCTTCAAGGCCATCACAAAGAAATGGGGAATGCCACAAATAGACCTATTCGCATCCCCACTCAATCACCAGCTCAAGAAATTCTGCACAAGGACATACCACCCACTTGCATGGAAGGTGGACTCTCTATCCTTCAGTTGGAAAGGCCTGACAGCATATGCATTTCCACCTCTTCCTTTGATGCACAAGGTACTACTGAAAATCAAAGAGGAGCATCCAAGGATAATTCTGATAGCTCCAAATTGGCCAAGACAACACTGGTATCCATTACTGAGGAGCATGTCTTGGGGGAGAACGTGGACACTACCCCTGATGCCTTTGATGTTAACTCAGAACGACTACAACATCATGCATCCAAACCTAAAAACTCTGCAACTGACTGCCTGGAACATTACATAACAGCAACTAACCCAGATTTATCCCAATGGGTTAAAGACATTATCCTTGAGGCCCGCAGACCTTCTACAAGAAGGAACTATGCATGGAAATGGAAAAGGTTTGTCATTTGGAGTACTGAAAGAGGAAAAGATGTGTCAAAGATAGATATTGCCAACATCCTGGAGTATTTGGCAGAGCTTCTCCATACAGGCCTGTCCTATTCCTCCATCAAGATACATGCATCAGCTATTTCTACAGAATACAGCTTCGATCCCCCTGTCTTCTCACATCCTCTACTCAGGCAGTTCCTCAGAGGAATCAAGAATGTAAAACCTCCTAGGAAACCACCATTACCAGCATGGGACTTGAACTTTGTGCTGGAAAAATTGACACTCCCTCCATTCGAACCAGCAGCAACAGCAGATCTTCAACACTTATCCTGAAAAACTGCTTTCCTACTGGCAATTACTTCAGCAAGAAGGGTTTCGGAACTACAGGCCTTAATGGCAGTACAACCCTTCCTAATCTTCCATCAAGATAGAGTATCCATGAGAACTAATCCTACATTTATGCCTAAGGTGGTATCCAGAGTGTCTCTAAACCAGGCAATCCACCTACCTACCTTCTTTCCCAATCCACAGAACAGGGGGGAAAGACTGCTGCATACCTTGGATGTACATAGACAGTTGCTACTACCTGGACAGAACCAAGGGCAATAGAAAAACTGACCAGCTTCTAGTAGCTTATGCAACAGGAAGGGAAGGAAAAGCAATTTCAAACAGACAATCTCCAAGTGGATTGGAAATTGCATAAGATTCTGTTACTCCTACCATGGAAAGCAAATTCCACAGAACATAAGACCTCATTCTACAAGGGCTACAGCCACTACCACAGCTTTCTTCAGGAGTGGCTACCAAGGACATTATTGAGGCTACTTGAACCTCCGTGCATACATTTGCCAAGCATTATAACTTACCTCTATACTCTAGATCCCGAGCAGGGTTTGCCACTGCTGTATTGCAAGGGATCCTAACTACACCATAATTCTTCTTCCTCCTCCCCTAGTTTGGCAATGGTATTCTACCCATTTGTTAGGACTGCAGATGCATCCTTGAAGGACATAGTACAGTTTTGTACCTATCATAAATGTAGATGTCCGAACAGGATAGCATCTGCAGTCAGGATTACCCACCCTCCTTCCCCTCTGTGATACTCCTGGGGTATTTACCCTCCTAATAGCTAGCTGGGGGGGATCTCTTATGGTGTATTTGTTTGTATATATGTACATACATGCTTATTTTTTGTGTTTGCCTACTATCTTTTTTGGAAACATTGGCATTTACCCAAAATTTAGTTTTCCAAGAGGGCAACTGACATCTGGGGCAAGAAACACTGAGGAAAATGGCGTCGGCTGATGCCTTTATACCTGAAGACCAGCAGAGATGACGTCGGGTGAAGTGCAACACCAGCCGAGGCCAGACCCAGACTTTGGAATCCGGCCGACCGAAGGGCTGCCTGACGACAGGACAACCCATTTGTTAGGACTGCAGATGCTATCCTGTTCGGACATCTACATTTATGGTAGGTACAAAACTGTACTTTCCTAACATAACTACAGAAAGCCTTGTGATTATCCTCAGTGGCTTGTGGAATCTTCTCTCAAGGATGGCCTTAGACAATTGTATGGGTGCCTGTAGTTGTCTTCCAATACTCATCAGTGATGCCTTCACATTTTGGGAGTTTGTTGTATCATGTAGTGGCGTCATCCTTCTATTGTATAGTGTGTTTATGGCTGGTGTCCGGCACACAGGACGTCTGCCTTTGGAGAATTGGGTCATGCTTTCATATGTGGTTCCATGATCCATGCATTCCTGAATGTGTCCATAGAGTGCCTTTATACAGGTATCTGCAGTCTGGTCCATATTTTCAACAGGCCTGGGGCATTTGAAGGTTTCCACATAATTTATGAGGGGTGTGAACTTGCTTGACATGAGCTGTTGACAGACGTGCCGCCCTCCAGACTGGGCAAGGTGAGGGTCACATTTAGCTACCTGTCGGGTGATAGAATGTGCCACATAACACAGGCACACAGGTCACTCTACAGCAAGTACAACTATGAGGCAGTCATTGTCCATGCTGGTATGAATGACCTGACACATACCTCCCTGGACTATATGACATGAGACAGTATGGAGCTCTCTGAGCACGTAGCCCAAGACAGTTTGACCCTGACCTTGAGTAGCATCCTACCCTCACCAAGAACAATGCCACAATATCAAGGCACGATGATCCCTTCCAACAATTGACTGACATACTGGTGTCATTCACAGGTGTGCCAATGCCTGCCATCTTGGGGTGGTATGCTTTGCTAGGGACAGCTTGCACCTGTCACCCCTGTCCTATTGGAATTTGGCAGAGCCTCTTGCTACACCCATAGTGCCTGTATTAGGCAAGGCTCATAAGGCAAACCCACATCCATTTGTATCACAGAGGATGATGAAGTCAGAGTGATGCTACTCAACACCGGAAGTCTAGACCTCAGGATGCACGCACTCAAAACCCTACTTAGCATTATGGACATCGATATCTGTGCAGTACCATAAACCTGTTTCAGGTTTCACAGGAGCACACCAGCACTACCAAGTTATAGCTGTTACCATTCTTGTCAGCCCCAACACTTGAACAAGGGAGGGGGAGTATCACTATTCAACGCAGATTCCCACGCCTCCACATTGGTGGCAAAGTACAACATAGGTGTTAGGCCATTGAGTACAGAAGACGTAGTTGGGGACCTGGGGAAAAAACATGATAGCAGTCTGTCATTTGTCAACCACATGGCCAACGTGGATTGAAAGACATGTTATATAGCCCAGCTAATCATGAGGGATTCACATGTATGGCAGGGACGGTCATTGTCCCTCTTTCCTCATCCATCATCAGGCCTATAATTGCGCATAATGCACCTTTTGGGATGTACCTAACCAGACACCTACAGCAACTGGTACAGGACAACAGTACCTCATCAAGAGGATGCAATGGCTCAAACAGATGTCATATGCTGCCCAGGTAAAGGAAATCCAGCTGGACTCAGTGGCATACTGCCTGTTCAGAGGCAATCTGTGTGTGCCATATACAGCCATATCCTACCCAGCAGTAATGAACATGCTGCACCTCAGGTAATCAGAGTCCCATGCAGCCACATGCTCAGGAGACCTGAACCTCAGCACTGACATACATGGACATGCTGGAGGGGTATATTCCTAACCAAGAGTCTCCCTTCACTCTGTAATGAGCTCACACTACAGGTTAGGCAGAGTCCCTCATTGACTCTCTTCCATAGGAATCTGGATGAGTGGATGGAGATCATAGTTGTACCCCAGGTATCACTTCTATGTCACTGTTAGACAGAGGCACAGTATACTAATGTCAGACAAGGGCATAGCAGCATAACTTGTAATTGGGTGGCGAAAGACAAACACATTCTACTAGGCTTATCAATGCCCTAGGGCAAATAGCCTAGTATGAACCTATGAACATGTGTGTACTGCTATAGTACTTCTGCCATATGTTGCATGTGTGTGTGTTGTGGGGGATGCACAGGTAATGGCCAGATATTTCTGAACAGGCGACACGTCTGACACACTGTGGGTGTTCATCCCTACATACTGGATGTGTGTTGCCATCCAACCCTGTGATGTGGACACACATTACTCAGCCTGGATATACATATCCCAACAACACCACAAGCACAGCACACTACCTTGCTATGTATGCATGTAATTACACAGTTATTCACTAGATATGACTGTGATGCTATCCATGCAGCCCATTGGGCCAGTGGAAGCCACAACACGCACTGCCGGCCCCTTTGCATATGCTTACCACAGACATCCCACATACTGCATGTACCGTGCACACACATATCTAACCCAGAACATCTGCACACCACTTATTAATCCTGACCAGTGGACTACAGATACAGGCACATTGTATAAGAATAGCAGGAGGCTACTGCAGCACAGGGCAGATTCACATGAAGGCAAGGCATCTGTGGTCAGCAGTGTTAAGATGCTTCACATTCACCAAATGCACAGATATTGGCAACATTGTTGCAGACAGTTTAGGTGCAGGTACCCCCCATTCTCCTACACATGTGGTATTAGTTATCCCAGATGACTGTAACCTCCCTATCCTCTCACATGTCCAGGTGAGGGCCACCCTCAACATTGCAGAACACATAGCATCACTGTTACGAAATGGTATCCCTGGATGTGTGCTATGTTCACCCCTGGAGGACATAGCACCACATGACAGACTGATATTAATCCCTGGCCATACTACAGGATATGTACCTGAACAGTGCCATACATACACAGTGGTCCCACACCAATGAGGAGTAACCTCTACTGACCCTGGTAACTACTGCATCATATGCACAACTGGCCTTGTGTTCTAAGCTATAGAAGTTTTAAGTATGGGCAACATGTACAGCAATATTACATATGTATATATTTCAGGACTATGTACACACAACCTATCTCATGGACATACCTATAGATAGTGAACTATGATACATTTGGAGGTGTCACAGTAAACACAGTATTAACCTGATACTTTGCATTACCTGTGTTTGTGGCAGCTGTTGCTGTGTCACTGGTGCTGCTTGCTGCTTGCTGTTTTCTGCTGCTGCTGCTGGTTTTGCTGCTGGCAGTCTGTATATCTTCTTATTTCTGTCTCTCTCTCTCTTTCTCATTAGGTTTGTGCAATGACTGTATTGCATGTGTGGAGTGTGGGTACTGAATGCTTTTGTAGGTATCTGCATAGGCCCATGTGATGGCCTCTGCACCAATTGTAAGGCAGCATTGGCTAATTGCATACAGCCAGTTGTGTACTGATTGCATGTCTCACTGTGATTTCAGGACAGTGCTATAAAAAGGTATGTGAGATAGGCGTTGCCCTTTCAGATTGTAAGGGCGTGGACCATGCTGGTATGCTGTTGGAAAATGTTCTGTGAGTGTGAAGGTTAGTACATCTCTCATGCTTCATGCTGTGTTGTGAATTCAGGTTGCTGCATTTCTCCCACCTGTTCCCTGTAGTGAGTGTGTATGCATACTGACACCCACAACTATATTTATTATGTATTGCTATATATACATATGTGTACATATACATACTGTCATATATGTACATTAGCTGACAATACTGGGTACAAGCTAACAATTTTCAGGGCTGTTTCTGTTAACACACACTAGTATGGGAATCCAGTAATTGGGACAGTGAAGGTCTGTCTGACATGCTTAGGGTAGTACACATACTATATTGCCTTTATTTTCATTCCTACTATTACATGTTCCACTTATTTAGCACTATATTCCTGTATGAGAGTCATGTCTTGCTGGTAGGTCATACAGACTAGTGTTACAATGGTCTTGTGGTAGGGCCTACTAGTATGCTTGTATTTTGCTTCCAAATTGAGTACAGGGTCTATCAATCAAAGTGCTGGAGGCACTTTCCAGCAGTTAAAGGGTTAGTAGGTCTCACAGGAGTCAGGCTGTGTTGCAGATTCTGGCTGCTGCATTTATCTTCACTGTTTCCTGTAGTGAGTGTGTATGGATACTGACACCTACGACTATATTTCATATGTATTACTATATATTTATATATATGTATGTGTACATTTACATACCTTCTTATGTGTACATTACCTTACATTATTATGTACAAGCGAACAATTAGTAGGGCTGTTTCTGTTAACACTGAACTAGTGTGGGAATCCAGTAATTCGGCCATTAAAACTCTACCTGAAATGCATTGGGTAGTACACCTCCTATATTGCCTTTATATTGATTCCTACTATTACATGTTATATTTATTTTAGCACTATGTTCTTGTATGGCAGTCGTGGCTTAGTGGTAGGTTATACAGACTAATGTTACCAAGGTCCTGGGTTCGAGAGTGGCAGTGGGAATTTGTTTTTCTTTCCAGACTTTCTAAATGAGTACAGGACCTGTCAATCAAAGTGCCATAAAGGTACTTTTAAGCACTTAAAACCAGGTCTGCGCTTTGCTGAGCTCACGATGACTGGCGGTGAGCCCCGCTAACACAAGCGCACACCCGCTAATTTCTTTGAAAGAAAAGAAAACGGGGTGACAGGAAAGTGGTGAAAAAGGGGTCACAAAGAGGGTAAGACAGTAGGGAAACAAGCGTGGGATTTGCAGGAGGGATGTAGGTAAGGCCCATAGATGCCCATGTCTTTAGCAGCAACAGCTGTGCATTTCCATGTATTTTGGTGAGACATTTGAAACCTTCCACCCCTGAGAGAGGTGTCAGGACAACATTAATGTTTGTTGTAGAGCCAATTGTAATTAACAGTTTCAGTGTCAAGCGGACATGTGTGCGACATGGACAGCTATGTATGGGGCGTAATTTTTTTGTGGGTACAGAGTGCCCTTTTTTTTTTTTTTTTTCAGGTGAGAGTGGTATGTCAGGTGAAGGAAGTCGGTATAGCTGGGGAGGTAGGTTGGGTAGGTTAACAGACAAGACAGACAAGACACATACAGGGGCGGTGTATGACACACGTGGGGGGGGTTATACAATTGACGGGGATGGAGGTTGAGATATCCAAGACGCATGAGCCCACAGATGGCAACAGTGGAACTGATATCCCCACCCATAGGCAGTTGCCACTGTTCCTTCACAGCCCAGGACGGGGCTGTGCTGGGGGCTGTGTAGGCGGGGCAATGGGCAGGGCCGTTAGCTGTGCCACACGAGCCTCGAGCTGGCGTAGGGGCCCAAGAACAGAGTCTTGGATCTCCCTTTGCACCACAGACCGGACACCTTGGAGGGTGAGTGGACGAACTCCTCCAGCCATGCTTGCAGAGGGGGGACGGGCCCCATCCCCTGCAGCGCTTCCACCCGAAGGTGGCACAGGGCCACCGGAGGAGGGTCCGGCCTGGGCACTAGTGCCAGGTGCAGTCGCCAGCTGAGGTGGGAGAGGTGGGTCCGCTGGGACCTGCCTTCCCAAGCGTTCTAGGTTTGTGAGTAGTTATGTTAGTTTGGGTTAGTGGCATATTATTCCATTCAGATTAGTTGTAACAGCATGCATTGGTATTCCCATTAAACAAACACCCAGATATTAACACCATTGAACAAGGGGCATATCAATATCACATGCATTATTTGAACGGAAATACACAATCAAACAACAGGCATGGTTGATTAATGGCAACAGGCCATCAGATTTGCAGGTATGAACAGGGCACATGCACGAACAGACATGCATATATTTTTGAAACGGACAAATGTCCATGGTTAATGAAATGTTCACATACCAATATTTAGTGGGTGTTGTTATATGGAATTATAGGGTTGGGTGGAGATAGAAAGTGATGACACATTCATAAGTTACACATTGATATACATTTGTAATAGGTACACAATTAAGTTGAGGCTGATATTTCAAAATAATTTTTATTTGACTGTCATGCTACACCTGTTACAAATACATCACTATCCTACTTTTTTGAATTTGATCAGATACATCATCCTGCTACACTTTGATGACAGGACAGGGGACAACTATGGCTGTTTAGTCTGTCAGATAATCATTCATTCTATCTGCAAATTGTTTACTGTTATCACCATATACAGATTTTGGCCTAGACATTCCAGATTCTGACACACTGAAATCAGTTTGGGATGTTAATTTGTACTTCCCACATGCATTTAGTTCTGTGGAAACACACTGGGGCCAATATATTCAGGAGTTATTACTACTTTATTTATTCATACATGACCCTTTCTGTCACTCTCACACATCCTGCAACTTCACAGTTCAGGTTGGTACTTCTAGGCTTTGTTCACATATTAGACCTGTGGTGATTCAAACACTTTCCAACAGCCTCACTTCTGTCATGATTCAGCATTTCAACAGGGGATAAGTCTCACATGTGACTACCTCAGATTCTGAAGCTGTACTCTGGAGACTACTGCAGGTTATACTATATTTAATTAATGGTGGGACATCTGTATTACAGCACTATTTATTTCTATCAATTATATTTCCAGTTACACTTGCATACTGATGAACTTGTTGCAGCCATACCTGCAGACTTTCAATTCTTGCTTGCACATTATATTACTTTTAATCAATACACTGCAGTGTTCTGATACATGCTACACTATAATATTTATTTACAAGTACTAGGTGGGGTTACTAACCTGCATGGTGGCGCAGCCGCGCCAGCCTATGGTCATGCATCTCACGGTTCGCAGAACGGACACCTGCAGCTGTAATACAAAGGAAGTAATATTGGACTACACATCTCCATGGTATCAGCTAGTTGAAGTCCTTACATACATGAGTAAAATGTAACTTACTCAGTAGTGGGGCATTGGGCATATCCCGGGCCTCCTGGATCCATTGGGTCAACTGGTCTTGCTTACGCTGCTTCAGGTCCGCATGGTGGTGACGGACCTGCTCACCAGTGCGTGGAATGCCAGTAGCACTGGTCAGATCATGAGCCAACTGGTCCCATGCCTCCACCCTGTACGCTCCCCATGTGACCTGGCCCTGCATGAGTTGGGCCTCGTGATGATGGACAAGGAGCCAGACCATGTATCTGGACTCCTCAACGCCCCAACACTGTGCTCGAAAGCAATGTCCCTCACCTACTCCACTCATTCTGACTGCAGGTCTGTTCTACAATCGGTTCTGCTGTGTATTCCCGCCTATGGGGCTTATATATGCCGCTTTTCCCGCACATTTCTCTGATTGGCCGTTTTGGAATTGTATCTACTTCACTGAAAATGCTTTATCATGCTCCATTCTGGATTTTATCCCATATATATACTATTTCTGCATTTCAAGGTATTGCTGTCATGGCTCAGTGGTTTAGTACCTTGACTCTAGTGCATGGTATCCTGGGTTCGAATCTGACCACTGATTTTTAATTTTCCTGACAGAAATGAGTTGAGGACCTGTCAATCAAACATGCCATAAGCACTTTTAAGCACTTAAAAGCAGGTCTGCGCTCGTTTGCGCGGAGCCAACGCATGCGCACTGCCAGTTAGCTTGTGGGAGCGGCGCGCAAACGGTGTGCGCTGGGATAAACCTTAATTGGCTAGTGACACACATGTTAAGCAAAGCACAGCTAGTTGCAAACAGTTTCAGCTGGTTAAACCCGTGCTTGGCAACAGGCATACAGTTTGCAGCTTTTTAAACACTTCGCAGCTACGGGCACTCTGTCTCACAGCAGCTTAGCTATCAGTACATTTCTAATTATTTTTCTTCTTGTGTTACTTCAATATATATGCTCCATTTCATTCCATTTTACAAAATGGTATACTTTTACATTTCTACAATACTGTCAGGGGCTTTTTTAGTGCTTATTTACAAAAAAAAAAGGTTGTTGTGTGGGCTCGAACCCTGCCTGCCTACTCTGAAGCCGGCAACTCTACCGCTAAGCTATTTCTTCTTGGCTTACTTTGCATATTTAGTTCTCATATCCTTTTCCACTGATTGCTAACTGCAGTTGCGCTAGTAGCACACCCGCACACACGAGCGCACACAGTAGCACACATTTACGGGGGTTAAAAAAAATAAAAAGTTTTTATTTTCATTTTATAGCCTCTGTTCACTTTGTACACTGATGGTCTGTGGGGGAATGTGTTGTGTAGTGTGTTTATTTACATTTCCATGGCCTCTCTCGTGGCTGTTTACTTTCAGCCATTCTACACTTACGGGGGCGTGTCCGCATGCAGGGCTTAGCCTACGGACACGCCCCCTACTCTCTTACAGGACCGTGTAAGAATTACAGTGTGATTCAGCATGCCTCATGCACCTCATGCATATGCATGACATGCTGACATCACACCATTTAACTGCAGCCTCCGTGTAAGAGTTATAACTCTTACACGGAGGCTTCCTGAATCTGGCCCATAGACATTTCTTGAAAATAATGTCTGTAGATGTATGTTCTGGCAAAATGTGAACTGGGAGTACTGTATCCAGTTTTTATAGCTTCTGATAGTAAATCCACCAAAGATAATTTTAGCAAGAAATACTCTGATTTCTGTGTGTTTCATGCAAGTGTATGAAACCCAATTCCTTTTATTCATTTTTCTTATTAAAAACTTTTTCAGTAATTTGTTAAGTAACCAGCGAGTGTTTTGATTGTTGTCTAAATTGCCTTCCTAGAGGCTGTACTGTATCAGTTGTAGAACAGTTTACTCTGTTGTCCTGGACTGAAACGCTACTTATCTGCAAACATGTAGCCACTCTTTGCCCTCCATCCCTCTGAGCCCACCCTCCTTTCTTACTTTTGATGTGGAACTACCTTTCCGGATGAAATAACGTGTAGACGTATACAGTACTCACGTGGGATAATAGGGGGGATTGTAACACAGAAAACAGTATTCTTTTCAAACTGTCATTTAAAAAAAAGAAAATGGAAAAAAAAAAAAAAACGCAACCAGGAGCCAAATCTGTCATAATCTGGCAAATATTGCCAATGTGCTTCTGGTTGCATTAATATGTAAATATCAGCAATAATTCACTACTATAAATATGTCAAGGGCAGTAAAACAAAATCGGGATTTGAAGGGGCCACTCGGGAATTCATGGCTCCCTATTATTTTGCTCCCAAAAATGGGAAATACCAAGAAATTCAGTACAGTTGAGAGGTATAGTAGAACTGCTAGGCAGGAGGCAGGATCACAAACTGTACCATGTTAACAAGATGAAACTTTACCATGATAGGGAAGTCCTGGTGTTGAGTATTTGCAGTGGATGGCAGGAGGAGTCTGAGGGAGATCTGGTGACTGATCTCCTCAGTGAGGCTTAGACTGACACCTCAGTGGAAGGGGTAACAATGTCCCAGCAGCTATCCCCTACCTAGGTTCGAGAAATCAGAACAGTATTACAGGCATTTGGGGGCATGTTCACTGTGAAACCAGGGTGTACTCACCTGGTGCAGCATCATGTGGATACAGCACCCTAAAGGCCTATTAATCAGGCCCCTTATGGGGTGCCTGAGAGAGTAAAACAGACTCTGCAGGAAGAGATACAGGAAATGTTGGAATTGGAGGTAATCCAAGAGTCCAGCAGTCCCTGGGCTTTCCCAGTGGTGCTGGTACCAAAGAAGGATGCCAGCACTAGGTTCTGTGTGGACTACAGGAAATTAAATAGCCACACAGAATCAGATGCTTACCCCATGCCTAGGACAGATGAAGCCCTGGAGCAGCTGGGTAGGTCTAAGTATCTTACCACTATTGATCTTACCAAGGGTTACTGGCAGGTGGCCCTGACTCCCAATGCTAGAGAGAGGTCAGCCTTTGTGAATCCTTTTGGCTTGCATAAATTCACGAAGATGCCCTTTGGGATGAAAAATTCCCCACCAACTTTCCAGAGGCTGGTAGATTGTATCCTAGCAGGAGCAGGAGATTCTGCCCTTGTTTACCTAGATGATATTTCCATCTACAGTCATTTCTGGCAAGAGCACCTTCAGCATGTCAGAGAGGTGCTGGGCAGAGTTGACCATTAAGTCCAGTTAGTGTCAGGTGGGTATGGCAGAGGTCTCCTACCTGGGGCATAGAGTGAGAAGTGGTAAGGTCAGGCCAGAACCTGCCAAAGTGGAAGCCATTCAGGCATGGCCTGCACCTGTTACCAAAAAGAGGGTGAAGGCATTCTTAGAGACAGCAGGGTACTATAGAAAGTTCGTCTCCAATTATAGTACCATAGCTGCTCCCCTCACAGACCTGACAAGGAAAAACAAGCCAGATAAGGTAGTGTGGACTCCAGTATGTGAGCGGGCATTTCAGACACTTAAAGGAGCCTTGGGAGGACCCCCTGTGTTGGCCAGTCCAGATTACAGCAAAGAATTTGTTGTGCAAGTGGATACTTCCAACCATGGGGTGGGGGCTGTACTCAGCCAGGTTTCCTAGTGGTGTATTTCAGCTGTAGACTTCAACCTAGGGGGTAATGCTAAGCAGCTGTTGAAAAGAAATGTCTAGCCATAGTATGGGCACTGCATAAACTTCAGCTTTATCTGTATGGAAGGAAGTTCACTGTAGCTACAGACCGCAATCCCTTAAAATGGCTACAGCAAGCCAACCAGCAAAATGCCACGTTACTAAGGTGGAGCCTAGGGTTGCAGGCATATGATATGACAGTGCAACACCATAGTGGGGTTAGCAATGCCAATGCAGATGAGTTCTCAAGACAAGAAACGGAGTAATGTATTCCCAGATAGGCTCATTCGCTCATTCTTCTCAAGCAGTGTTTCTAAAGGGTCACTTGAAAAACTAGCTTGAGTATTCGAAGGGGGAAGATGTGTGACAAAAGGAGATAATGCCAGCCCAGCTAGCTGGAATTTTGTAAATAATTATATGTCATTGGTAAATATCTAAATGATTTATATAAGATGCTTGTGTTACAAATGTATTAGAACTGTATGTCATGTGTATATCAAACTGCTTGTACAGATGTGTGTGTGTGTTGGAAAGGTATTTGCAAAATGCTTGCATTTTAAAATGGATCCACAGTGTGCCCTACTGGAAGAGAACAGAAATGCACAAGCACTATTGTAACTGTTTAAATGTATATATTTTAACAATGGAAACTGGAATACAGGAGGTTAACTTCAGAAAAATATCTGAAATTAAAGTACTTTGTGTCTAGGCCATAAAAGATGGTGTCGTTCATTTTCAATGCAGCAAGAGACACAATGTCTGTACTAGGAATCTTTCTGTATTGTCTTTAGGGTGAACTAATTACTAGTCTTGAAAGCATGAAAGAATTTATCATTTTCTGACTTCCAGAGTCTGCCAGAGATCTGAGGAGAAGCCCTTGTCTGTATATTTTTACAGGTAGATGCTAAATACTACCAGCTTTGGCAATGGGGATTTTGGCCTGGGGACTAGATGTCAGATGACAAGAAGTGATGTTATTTTGCAAGCTATCCCAGCAGTAATATTTGAGATATTATTTTGAGAAGTCCCTTACTGAGACAGGGTATTCTGCATTCTGTCTTGGACCTGACAACAACTAGAAGATCCATTCATCACATCTGCCTTTCTGTATTAGTAAGTTCTTAGGTTGTAGTATAATTCTCTTAGATTCAATCAAGAATATAGTGAAGCTTAGTTTAGATATTTTTCTTTATTTATTTGAGACTGTCCTGCAAAGTTGTTTTAAATATTTCCTGTGGTTTTGAACAATGATGTCACTGTGAATATATATTTAGTATTGTCTTCTTATTTTATTCTTTATTATTAAATATATTTAAACATTTCATTGTGACTGATGTGTGTAGAGATATTTAAGTTTTGAGAGTACTTGCATATTTATTTGGTGACACTGTGTGGGCCACTCCTAATAGCCTTGCTCATATTCAAACTACCATTTGTGTTAATATTAATATTACACAGTAAGATTGGACACCCTTTGCTACGGCCCTTAAAGTAACTAAAAAGTTGTGACTGGTGGCATTGGAAACTAGCTTATAGTCTGGACAGAAGGGAGCATATCTAGTATTCCTTTGACAGCCTCTTCCAGGTGTTTGTGTGTTTAAATCAAACCTAAAAGAGTGTGTGTCCTAGCTATTTGGGCAGGGACATGAAACACTGGTTGGACAGCGAGGGTGTTGGAGGTCTTGGCTTAGTCACTCAGCTAAGATATCAACTCTATAGCTGTGCCAATGGGGAGTCTTATTGGGGATCTGGAGGAAGAGGGAGAAACCAACCCCGGACTGACTGTGGTCTCTGTGTGCTCTTAAGGGAAATTGCACCTGATACAGAGAGTTGCATTTGGAAATATTGTGTGTGCACCTGTCACCCCCTCAGTGCACATCCCCCACTGTTGCCAGTGGTGAGGATTGAGACTCCTTGATTACTGGTCCAGTGGAGGGTCATGACAAGATGGTATATCATATAGGACTATATGGAGAATGGCTTGCAGTGATCTCATTTGGTGTCCTTGGCCTACCTCTAGTATTGTGACATTGTAATATTTGTTTATGAGGCTGTCTGAGTCTGGAATGACTTTACTATGGGTTTCTCACCACATCCAAGGATGCCTGGTTCTTACTCTATAGGAGAAATGAATGATGTACCAGGGCACAGGTCAGGCAGAGAAGTCTTTAGCAAATCCTATGAATTAGCTAAATGAAGCAAAGGACTCGACTACTGTTTTGAAGATGTTTCTAATTTGATTAGAACATAACTTGTCAGAAATGCTTTTCATCCTGGAAAATATTTGTTATGTTTGTCAATATTTCAGTTCAATGGATTTTAAAGTTTCAGGACATCTACATCAGTACATAAGTTCAGTCGATTTTAAAACATCCAGCTGTGCCTTTCTGTGGATGCTCTACATTTTTTGCATTAGTGTCTTTCTTTAATCTGTTTTGACATCTTCCTGCTATTTTTCAGAATAGGCATTTGCTGTTTAGGTTACTGATAGCTAGACTTAACAATATGTTTTAAATGGGTGTATTTCAAAATGTTAAATGTGCAAAATGTCACAAACCTGATCTTCTGTCAAGAAACATTGAGACATCATAACATTGAATATGCACATATTCAACAACTGACAATGTCAAACAGAAGTCAAATTAGTGAAGTATGCTGTTGCATTTAAAATAAGGCTGTGAATTATTGATCTCAGCATGTCAATAATGCAATGGCTTACCAAAGTGCAGCACATGATTATATTGCTCCCGGGATAATTGGACAGTGCTATAGTACTGCTAAGTCACATAAGATGAATGATTTTCTATTGGTGAATTGTTATTTGTATGGCAAGGGAAATCAGGTAGGTAATAAAAGCTACTGGGCTTGTAGGAGAAAATTAAAAGAGAAATGTAAAGGTAGATGTATCTTCACTACTGCATGTTGGGGAGACCAGCTACTTAAATCTACAGCACACTTGCACACATCAGATTCAAGGGAAGTGGAATCACAGAATGTTAGGGCAAATGTGAAGATATGAACTGAGAAATCATATGACGGACCTAAAGTAGTTATTGAGAGTGCATTGTCAAGTATGTCATCTGCAGCTGCACTGCAAATGTCATCTAGGAAGTCTTTAGTACCACCTGTAAATAGACATTGTAAGCAAATGCTGGGTGCTGTAAACTTTATATGTTGCCTTGAAGAGATTGACATGCCATTGTGGCAGTTAAAATCTGGTGAGTTCATTTTTACAATTCAAAGGGATAGTGCAAGTGATTGCAGTGTATTAGTACTTATAACTGCACAAAATTTAGTTGATATTTGTAGTGGAACAGTATAGATGACTGATGGTACATATCTTGGAGGTGCTACCTCATGTAGGCAGTTATATACAATACATGGATTTTTGATATATGCTGGTGTGACTGGAGCTATGCCTTTCATTTATGCTATCATGATAAAGAAGTTGTACAGGGCACATAATATGATGTAGCATATTTTTTTTACTTGTGTTCAGAGTTTGGTTGTTCAAGTGGCGTATAATACATCATTAGTGATTTTGAACATGCTCCTTTATGAAGTGTACAAAGGAATTTCTCAAATGTGATTCCCAAGCGGTATTATTTTCACTTTGCTCAAAATGTGTGGAGGAAAGTGTGAACATCAGTTTTATCTGTTCTGTATGGAATGTGTACCAAAATTCAGATCCTTGTTAAACAGTTAACCACGTTTTGATTCTTTGAGCACTGTGTAACATATTTAGCGTATGTAATGTTAAAGACCGCATGTCCTCCTGAGGTTATGTCACTGTTGTATTACTTTGAGGAATGTTACCTATGCAGTAAGTCTAGGAAAGTCACTTCTAGAGAAGGAATATTTGGTCACTTTGCTCCACTGTTTCCCTCGTGGCTGTGGAGTGTATTCATGTTTAATGAGCATAATTTGCCTTGTACACAGAACATGGTGGAAGCATGGTGTCATCAGTTTAGATGTTTGTTAGGATGAGGAGTTATAGATCTTTGGGCTGTATAATATGCTCTGGTGCAGGAGCAGAAAAGGGTGGACAATTTGAGGATGCATTTATAGGCATTTATCCCTGTCTCTCCTAAAAGGTGCTACAGAAAGTCAGGAGAAACAGCATTTTGAACACTGCTAAAACATGGCAGATATTATGCAGTGTCTGATTTCTTAAGGAGCCTTATATTAAATACTTCCTATTAGTGTACTTACATTTAATTGCACCTAATTTTCACATGTCAATTCAATTTAAATGTGGGGTGGCCAAAGTGTGAGCGCCATGTCATGGGTGAGGGCAATATGATTTGTGAAGGAATTTCAGTTGTTGAAATATGCATTAGTTTTCATTAACAGTATGTTTTTTTAATACATTGTGGGCATTTACTTTCATTTGTGCCCATTTATTTGAATGGTAAAGTCAGCGCAAGGTATGCAAATGGTGCCAGAGTGTAATTAATGTTCACACTGGTGCCTGCACTTTGGGAGACTCCTTTGCATTTCCTTGAATTCGACATTTTACACATATAATACTGAATTGATTATGTTCCTATATGATGTAATTGCACAAAATATTTGTGTAGGGCAACGTTTGCTATCTTTCCATTACAGTTATATTGCATCCTTTATGTTGTTACTATTTAATGTTGTACTAATATACAGTATAGCAAATGATATTCCAATGGTAGTGATCAAATACATGGATAATGTCAGCTTTTGTCTTTAGTTTTCGAGATTTCATGGGTTGAGCTTTTGAGTAAGTACGCCTATAGGTTTGATTACTTGTGGTTCAAAATTTTGGTTGTGTGTGTTTACTGTGCAATGTTTTGCACGCTAGACATTATGAAATATACCCCTCTATAACACATAACTATTACAGCCTATACATCAAGGCTGCATGTCTACTTTCCCTCCAACAGCATTCTGTTGTATTATAAACAGCTGTCTTTTCTATCTGTTTGGTACATAGGTTCATAGGTTCATAGGTGTGTACTAGACTAATGGCCTGGAGCCTTTATAAGCCTAGCCCATAGGATTATCCTGGCATTGTGCCACCCAACCTTAGTTTCCAGTGTCTCTGTCAAGTAGAACCACTGGAGTGATCCCCAGGGTGATTTTTCTATTTTGTGACATATTCTTCAGACTATGTATGTTGTACAGCCATTTCTACTTTGGTAGGCTTTGAACAGCCTCTGAAAGGTGCAAAACAAAAAAAAAAAACAACTCATCCTCTTCTCTCTAACACGAAGGATGCTAGTAGTAATGACAAATTGTCAGTCTGAGTGAAAAGAGAAATATATTATTCAGAACTCTTCCACAGGATTTCAGCAAAATATAGCTTTGTTCTTTTTGTGTGATTTGTTGAAATAGTGTTCCTCGAAAAAAGCCATTTACAAACTAGTAATGTAAATGGTTCTCTGCATCGGCACATCAGCTCCTTGGTATGGAGGTACAACTACTTTATTCTGAATTTTGAAGAGCAAACTCCATGATATACTAAGGATTAAATTCCTTTTCGTCATTTATATTTTCTCTATATGATAGCATTGCATTCTATTAGTTCAATTTAATGAAATGTGTGTCAGAGCCTGAGTTCTGTTAATGGGACATTGCTGACATCTAGTGGTCATATCAATTAATATGGTGTCATTTCACATTTATTTTTATTAAAACCTCCACAACAGGTAAGTAAGGCCACGCAAAATTGCCACATAGGCAGCTACAATAAATAAATAAATACATGCATAATAGGTAAACCAGAGTTGCCACTGTATAATCATGTTTTCCATATAACCTCAAGCAAATATAACCCATATTACAATAACTACTCACAAGATACTTAAAAAAGTAAATTGTTTACAGTTCAATGAGAATAAAGTCAAGTGTAAACAGCTACTGCAAACTAATTATACACTGTCAGGGACAACCAGGCTCCTGAGTCTGACCACCAATGTTTGGAGACGAGATGATTTTGTTTAAGAGTAAACTATGACAAAGAACAGAGCAGTGTTCTGGATATTTAATATAGGATGTATACAAAGTTAATTTGCTTTCCTTTGATATTTCAAAAGCTTCCTAGTGACAAAACTACAGATTTATGTCTATCTGCTGCCTCAAATGAAACAAATCAATGCTGGTTGGGCATGCTTTTGAAATGAGCAGGTGAAACAAGAAAAGTTAAACTTAGGTATTCACAAACTTAATTAGATCAATGTCAAAATACATATTTTTTTCTAAGTATGAGGACATAACTGCTTGCCATTTTGTAAAACATCTTTATTAAACAATTTTAAACTTCAAAGTGTTCACATGCATCAATAGAAAAGAAAACAAAAGAAAATAAACCATAATGCTTCCATTATTATTTTCACACAGTATACATATATGTTTTCTTTTTTAACAATTTTCATTCACTCCAGCAGTACATAAATTGCTCAGGCCCTGCCTTCTTATAACTTCTTGCTAATTTTGATAAAAATATTTTAATCAGGCAAGACTATTTTGTTTATTTATTTGCTGGCTATAGTGGCTGTCACAAGTATTAATACAGATGTTTTACTCTATCACCTTTGAACTTCCGTATCCTTGGCAGCAAAACAGACTGGCTGTTTAGCAACTCTTGACAGAAAAATTAAAGCATTCCTCCCATCAAAACACTTATTAAATATTCCTGGATATGATAAAGTAGCAAGGTTTTGTTACCATTCATTCAGAAAACATAAATTCAAAACATAACTATAGAGACGTAAGTGCTTGGACTGATAATCTACCTCTCTTTTGACTATTCTATAACAATTGTCAGAAAGTCCTTTTATTTAACGCAGCTAATTTCCAAAGCAATATCATCAGGGTCTAAAGAAGCAATCACGCCCTTACACTCAGCATTGATCAGACGAATTATCAAGTAATGCCCCCACTGTGATACATCTCACTATACATAACAAATGAGAGGGGAATCTCTGTCTTGCTTACCACACCATTAGAGACCTGATTGTTCCGGACCTAATGATTTTCCACAAGTTCAATATCTCCACCAGTGATAGAACCAAGGACTTAAATCTTCAAACACAGATAAATAAAGCACAATGGAGGAACAGGTTTATAACCCAATGATTTCAAAACCTCTTTATAAGCTTTCCTTACATGTTAATCAGTGCAACTCACATTCTGCCTTTAAAGATAAACTAGATGATAGGATGGCTATGTACAAATTTACTCTGAGATTGACTGGTATGCCTTCCTGGAGAAAAAAATGCCCTGCCTGAGGAAGGGCACTGGCAAGATAAGAATGGTCATGAGACTCAGTGGCCTTAGAATATCTTTGGATCTATAAAGGTCATTTTAAAGGATTAAACAAACATTTTATGTATTCTTTTATGTTTGTCTGGGTAACCAGGAAATTCCAAATGGGCATATTTCATTTTCAGTAGAGGCCCAAGGAGAAAACAACCACAGTAAATACAAAAGGGCATAGGTTAGTTTAATTTTAAAGCTTGTATATGTGTCTTTCAAGCTTGTGAATGTGTGGATATATATATAAATATATATATATATATATATATATATATATATATATATATATATATATATATATATATATATATATATATATATATATATATATACACACACATGTATGTATGTGTGTATATGTATTTGCTATGGAGAATCTATATGTGTCTTTAAATATGTACTCAGAGTATAAATTGCAGTATGGAGTGTAGGAATATCCTCACAACAATTAGCTAGATCATAAGGTCATGACTACAAATTATTAGGGTATAAAAGGGAGTTGCCTGTAGGACTAAATTCAGGAAGTTAGTTCCTCACATGAAAGATATTTTCAAGGAAGATGTCCATCTGAAGGAAGACTAGAAAGTGTAGAATGTGAGAGGCTATTCAGGCTAACCCATGGAAAACAATTTGTGGGTATACCTTATTGACATATCTGTATTTTACTGCTGAATGTTGGGCCTGGGAGAGGTGTGCAGCCTTAGCCTTTCCTTGTGTTACAAGACATCCTGTTTCCTGCAGGGTCTGAGTGGAATGAACACTGTTATAAGGGACTCTGCTGTATTTTGAGTCTGCAAAGCAAGGTAGGCTTATATTTTGGGTTTGTTGGAGTACTGAATAAAACTATTTTATAGAGTCCTGTTTACTGTATCGTACTGGAGTCACAACAGGAATGTGTGTATGTGCAGCTGGCCAAAGATATTTCAGAAGCACCTCTGCAGTCAAGTGCAATCCATATTTGGGCTATAAATTCCCATGGTTCTGTGACTATTGTGTTCTTGGCATAGTTAACTGATATATGTAACTGTAATGAAATTACTGGGGAAAACTATGGCCCTTTAATGATATTTGATCTGTATACCACCACAAAGCTGGAGCTAATCTGAGTGAGCAAGATTCATATCACCACATCTGACAGAGGGGCTATCAAAGCATACATGAACATGGATGTAATTGCCTGCATGCACTATGATATACTTAAGGACAACATTTTAGGGATGGGATACCCTTTGAAGTACAATCAGTACAATTTTATAACTGGACTTTTAATATAGATAAACCAGTAAGTGCACAGATTTATGATTTAAAAGCATATTTTAATGGTCTGGTTTATATACTCTGCCAATAGCAGGATTAATGTTAACCACAATAGGATTATTATTCCCTTCACCAATAGAAACAACAGCATCCTGAATGTATTCAGGAAGCATTGGAGTATTTTAATGGCAGATGACACGATTAGTTCTTTAGTTGACATAAGACCTAGGGTGGCATATAGGAACATGCCTTCATTGAACAGGCTGTTATGTTATGATCGCTGTCACTCTGATGCGCCTCAGAGCAATAGAATAGGCACCTTTCCATGCCATATGTGCAATCAATGTAAGTATGTATCTACTGCTGACACTTTTATTCATCCTATAACCAACAAGAGGTACTTATTTAGACAACATGCCACTTGTAAGTCTTTGTGTCTAGTATATGTAGCAACGTGCAAAGCTTGCACAATGTTTTATGTGGGGATGACCACAAGGTCATTACGAGAGCACATCAGAGAGCATGTTTATGCAATCAGCAAGTGCAATATTGTCAATGCACTTGCGAAACATATATCAGAGCTAGGCAATACACATGGTTTCAGTTTTCAAGTTTTAGAACTGGTTAACACAGGGAAGAGGCTAGGCAACATAAAAAATAGGATTGAGGAAAGGGAGAGCCACTGGATAATGAGGTTACAAGCCCATAGGTTTGGGCTCAATGAGAAGTTATCTATTAAGCCTTTCTTAACTTCCAGGTCCTTAAAGCATTAACATTAATTAAGCTTTTAATTGTTTTATTGAATGTTGTGATGTCACTACCTGTTTTTTGTATAAAGGGAGGGGGGTTTTATACTGCATTTATATCTGATGAAGCATTGAGAAGCAACGCGAAAGCGCTTATACCACTGCAGTCTGTTTATCTGTTGTTCAATAAAGCGTGGACTTTTGGTTTTACCTGAAGATTTTGGAGTTTTATTCGGTTTGGCTTACATGGTGCACTCTTTATTGTTATTTCACTTGGTTCACTTGGATTCTATAAGAGTGCTTTGCTTGGCGGTATTGTTCTTTTTGAATGCCCCCACTGTAATACATCTCACTATACATAACAAATGAGAGGGGAATCTCTGTCTTGCTTACCACACCATTAGAGACCTGATTGTTCCGGACCTAATGATTTTCCACAAGTTCAATATCTCCACCAGTGATAGAACCAAGGACTTAAATCTTCAAACACAGATAAATAAAGCACAATGGAGGAACAGGTTTATAACCCAATGATTTCAAAACCTCTTTATAAGCTTTCCTTACATGTTAATCAGTGCAACTCACATTCTGCCTTTAAAGATAAACTAGATGATAGGATGGCTATGTACAAATTTACTCTGAGATTGACTGGTATGCCTTCCTGGAGAAAAAAATGCCCTGCCTGAGGAAGGGCACTGGCAAGATAAGAATGGTCATGAGACTCAGTGGCCTTAGAATATCTTTGGATCTATAAAGGTCATTTTAAAGGATTAAAAAAACATTTTATGTATTCTTTTATGTTTGTCTGGGTAACCAGGAAATTCCAAATGGGCATATTTCATTTTCAGTAGAGGCCCAAGGAGAAAACAACCACAGTAAATACAAAAGGGCATAGGTTAGTTTAATTTTAAAGCTTGTATATGTGTCTTTCAAGCTTGTGAATGTGTGGATATATATATAAATATATATATATATATATATATATATATATATATATATATATATATATATATATATATATATATATATATATATATATCTACATATATATATATATATATATACACACACACACATGTATGTATGTGTGTATATGTATTTGCTATGGAGAATCTATATGTGTCTTTAAATATGTACTCAGAGTATAAATTGCAGTATGGAGTGTAGGAATATCCTCACAACAATTAGCTAGATCATAAGGTCATGACTACAAATTATTAGGGTATAAAAGGGAGTTGCCTGTAGGACTAAATTCAGGAAGTTAGTTCCTCACATGAAAGATATTTTCAAGGAAGATGTCCATCTGAAGGAAGACTAGAAAGTGTAGAATGTGAGAGGCTATTCAGGCTAACCCATGGAAAACAATTTGTGGGTATACCTTATTGACATATCTGTATTTTACTGCTGAATGTTGGGCCTGGGAGAGGTGTGCAGCCTTAGCCTTTCCTTGTGTTACAAGACATCCTGTTTCCTGCAGGGTCTGAGTGGAATGAACACTGTTATAAGGGACTCTGCTGTATTTTGAGTCTGCAAAGCAAGGTAGGCTTATATTTTGGGTTTGTTGGAGTACTGAATAAAACTATTTTATAGAGTCCTGTTTACTGTATCGTACTGGAGTCACAACAGTAATGTGTGTATGTGCAGCTGGCCAAAGATATTTCAGAAGCACCTCTGCAGTCAAGTGCAATCCATATTTGGGCTATAAATTCCCATGGTTCTGTGACTATTGTGTTCTTGGCATAGTTAACTGATATATGTAACTGTAATGAAATTACTGGGGAAAACTATGGCCCTTTAATGATATTTGATCTGTATACCACCACAAAGCTGGAGCTAATCTGAGTGAGCAAGATTCATATCACCACATCTGACAGAGGGGCTATCAAAGCATACATGAACATGGATGTAATTGCCTGCATGCACTATGATATACTTAAGGACAACATTTTAGGGATGGGATACCCTTTGAAGTACAATCAGTACAATTTTATAACTGGACTTTTAATATAGATAAACCAGTAAGTGCACAGATTTATGATTTAAAAGCATATTTTAATGGTCTGGTTTGAATCTGACTGCAAAAGCAAAGCAAAAATCCTAGAAAGTTTAGTAGTTGATAGGTTTAAAAGAGGTTTGTGTAATAGAAAATGAAAATAGATATTGCAAAGTGATCCCAATAATTCTGAGAAGTTAGTAATGTTAGTAGAACATTTATTAGTCAGTGATTTAGCGTTTTAAAATTAATTGTCTGGTTCTAAGGATAAAATTTCAGCAATAATCTATGCAACAAAAAAGCAGATAGTAGTGTGATAATTTGTTACAAGTATGGAGGGTGGAATCATATTGTTAAGTTTTGTGTTTCTTACACTGTATGTAGTGCTTTTGAATGAAATGTAAGAAGTGGAAAGCATGCTTTGTATGAAGTAGTTCCTATGGAGTACAACTACAGCTAGGATAAGTCAGTCAGGTCTTTGCCACTGTGTTATAAACAAGCTAGTAAACTACCCCAGTGGGTAAACATAAATTTGCTGACAACCAAAAATGGAGATAATATGCATTTATGATGACTCAAAGAATATCCCCTTATAAATGTCAAAATTCAGAAAGTTCTTGAAAAAGTGTTGCATCCTGGAGCTGTAACCCCTGAGTTAACCTATGATGTAATATTAGGGAAAGATATTCCTATGTTAAACAGTATAAGAATGTGGGAGGAGTGATAATCTTTAGGACAGTGTGGCAAGCTGATACACATATTCACTATAAAAATGGTGAAAAAGCAGGACTCCTGTCTGCTATCAGAATTATGTACAATGGCAGGGCAGCATAAATACAAAACTGTAATAGACAATAGTACATGAAATGAAATGACATGAAAGTTTGAAATAAAAGTTGAAGACAGCAGTATACACAGAAACTTATAAAAAGTATATGATCACAGAAATTGGATAACAACAGAAAAAAAGAGGAGAGGCACTTGACTGACGACCCTCAGAACAAAGTGAGTGAAATGAAGAATACAGAGTCCTGAGCCTGTTTCTGCTCCCGTAAAACAATGAATGCGTATTAAGGCAACCTTTCTGCAGAAGGTAGCTGTAAGGAAAAGTACAACTGCTAAAAATTTCATTTTGAGATACCCTTTGCAGTAAAAGACCAGCACAAAGAGGGAAATGAAAGTAAGAGGGTGGCAAAGAGGCAGTGTCTGGTTCACAGCTATGGGCCATGATAACACAAACACAGAACAAAAATGACAGAGAAGCTCTAAAAGCATACAATTACAAATCCAGGCTATGTAATACAATACATGGACTGGGTTGGGACTGGACATGCTCTGTATCGAACATTAGCATATCCACATAAGGCAGAAGGGTTGGTAAGCTACAGTCATAATGTGCACAGGTGGGGGGAGGCATAATAGGCTCATAGGTTAATAGGTTCATAGGTAAATGCTTTGCTAGCTGCCATTGTGGCCCATTTTAAGCCAAAACAGTTTCTCTTTTTGTGCTCAAAATAACCTATCCCATTTGTTTATAGATTGGTCTTACCCATCTTGTGGTAGACAATTATATAGTACCCCTAATGAGAATAACTGGGATCATGCCATAGATAATTTGAAGAGACCCATACATGGGGAAAAGGTATTTAGGAGCAGCCTCTATCCATTAGTAGTACAGAGGCCAGTCCTGGGTTACATTTTTGTTCTGTTTACCATCCATAGGTCTTAGTTGCTCTTGCAAATGGACAGGGATGAACTTTGTTTTATGTGGATGGGAACTCTGTTCCACACCAGTGGTATTGTCTGCAAAATATACCCGTCCCTCCAAACTGTTCTGTTGATGTTGCAGAAGAGGTTTAAATCCCTAGAGTAAGTATTTTTGATGCTATTTGACTTACTAATGTGTAGTAAATCCATCAGTAATGGGTCAGAGGATGCCTTGCATGCCAGACAATGGTCAGCTCTTAGCAGTCTGTAGGATAACAAATATAGTGAGAGGGCTTTCAGTTGGTCCGTGCAGTACATGTTGTTTAGGCCTTGTATCCTTTCAGCAAGGTACCTCTGTGGGCACTCTAGCTGATACATGTGTATGAACAGATACATGCCAAAGAGGGCATTACATTCAATGACTGGCCTAATGAGGACTGAGTAAAGGAGGACGATGACATCCCTAGATCCAGACACAATCCCTTTGTTTATAAACTGTGCAATATAGAAGGACTTCCTTACAACAACAGGCACATGTTGGTCAAAAGTGAGGTCACTGTCCACATAAGTTCCCAAATCCTGAACAACTTGGTCAGTTCTTAGGGGTGTATTGTAAATATGGTAGTTCCCTGGGGTAGATGACTTTAAATGCATTTGTAACTGTGACACTGTTTTTCACTCAGACAGTTGTTCCTGATATAGCTTGTGTATGACAACTGTAATGAAGGTGTGCACCACTGCAGTGAGACTTTTAGTTTCCAATTTGGACTACTATAGTAGTAGCTTTTAGTTTTAAGCATATTTGTTGAACTGTGCCAACTTGTGCCACATCACTGCACTTACCCCTATCTTACACAACACATTGACCATTTAATTTGTTGAATTAGACTTTTTCTTTCTTGCTTCATTGCCCATTGCATGCAAAGTGGTTACCACCCTTATCATGTGCTATTGTCTTTGTGATGTTCCTCCTCTAGGCCAGTGATCAAGGACTCTCAATCCTCACCCTAGACACTGGTGAAGGAACGTTCACTTGGAACAAAAACAGATACACACATTATTTCCAGATGCAGCTCTCTGCACCAAGCACAATTTCCCTTAAGCGAACACAGGGAACACACTCCTGTCCTGGGGCTGGGTTTCTCTCTGTCTCTCCATGCCCCAAATAAGACTCCACACTGACCACAGCTGTAGAGTTGAGTGCTCAGCTGAGTGTTCCAAGCCAAGTCCTCCACCATCCTCTCTGTGAAACCAGAACTCTGTGACCCTGCTCCAAATAGCTGATGCACACACTCTTTGAGATTTACTTTTCACACACACACACACACACACACACACACACACACACACACACACACACACACACACACACACACACACACACACCTGGGAAAGGCTGAGGCAGATTTACCAGCTATGCCCCCTCTACCCAGACTATAAAGCAGATACTGCCACCAGAACACTCCAAAGCCAGCTACTCTAAGGCTCATACAGGTACCCAATTATACTGAGTAAAATTAATATTAATACAAACAGTAGTGTTTGATGAATGCAGCTAGGCTTTCAGGAGTAGCCACATTGTAACCAAATAAATATAAGTATTCTCAAAGGTTAAAATATTTTCTAAAAGACCAGTCAAAATGAAACGTTTAAATACATTTAATAATAAACAATAAAAAGAATATGAAAAATACTGAATATCTATTTACAATAAACACCAGTGTTTCAATCACAGGAAATATTAAAAATAACACAGATGGAAAGGTTCACGCAGATATAGAAAGCAATACTTAACTAATCTCACTATATTTTCCTGACTGCTCTAAAGAATTACTGTCCCCTAGGTCACTTACTAGAGCAAGGCAAGATAAAGTGGGTGAGTGGTTTTCCTTCTTTTTCAGGTTTCAAAAATAGACTGCCCTGAGACTTCTGTCTCTTCTAGTATTAAAACATCATTTCTTTGCTGGATTACAGAATGACATCACATACATCTAGACATCTGACTTCTGGTTCCCACACTACACCCTTTAGTAGAAACTGAAACAGAATCTAGCACATATGTGTCATACTGCACACACACAGAGAGCTTTGTTCAGATGTGTTATAGCATCTGAAAGCTATAAATCCATTTCAAAAACCTCCACCCTTCCAGGGTAACAATTAGCTTACCCTTAAAGACAATACCATAGAGTCCTAGTCCTGGTTTTCGCAGACATTTTGTCTCTGGCTGCAATCAGAACTGTAAGATACAATCTTTAGGGCCTAATTCCAGTAATTTAATTTCAGACTATTTTTCAAAGTTAGATGGATTGAGATTATCCTCTTCTCTTCCAGTATCCTCTGTTACAATATATGTATTTCAGCAGTTAATATACAGATTGTCATACAGGTATATTTCTTTTCTGTCCAGCAAAACCCACTGTTGGAACATTTTTAACACAAGCAGTTTTACAAATACATGTTCAACATGAGTACCTGTACAAAGCAGTTTGATAATACAAATGACACACAATTCTTTACAGAATTCCAGCTAGTTATACTGACATATGTTACACATCTACTGCCTTACTTCTTCTGGCATAGCTGACAATACTTCACATCATCACAGTCTTATACACCAGTGAACGTGGCATTGTCAATGATATCTCCTAGTTGTATCCCCAGTCATAGCTATTCTCTAGCCATTTATACAAATGATGACTTGGAGGGCTTGCTGGTGGCATCTACTTCTGCTTCTCCAGTGAGAGGCATAAGCTACCTATCAGGAAATGGCAAAGAGGAGCCCTTCTTAGTCAGTGGATAGAAGATGCTGCAGTTGTCAGGACAGAGGTGGACAAGCAGCACAATATCTATGCTTGCACCCCAGAGGTCATCATTACGTGAATGGCAGAGTCACAATGCCACCTGGTGCTGGCCATCAGAAGTTTACTTCTCAGTAGTACAAAACACACATTTGTATAAAGCTGTAATTTGTAATGAAAGCTAAATTCTAAAATACAAACTGAATATTTTTTCTGATGGTACATATACATGAAAAATTCAGTTATAAAATACTTCTGTATACATTCTATGTCACATGAATTACTTCTTTGTCATATTTGCCAATTCCCTGTTAAGCACTCCACATAAAATAACATTTGTTTATTTATTAAATGTTAAAGTATTACAGAATAGGGGGACTCACAGAACAAGACGAGGTGCAATTTCAGAATGCTAAGAAGAAAATAACAGATTACCTCGATAACATGTATGAGGTTAGAAAGTTTTCTGTTAAACAATTGTTTTTTGATAATGACGCCAGAGCACAAAAACTTTTAGCTCAATGACTCTGGACCAGGCAACAAAAAGTAGAAAGGATTGTTGTCAAGCTTAAGGAGCCTATAACAAGGGAGATAAAAGATTCTGTAGAGGTACTATAAATATTTTGTCAATTTTATGAAAGTCTGTATAAAGCAGAGAAATATGGAGATCAAGAAGAGGTACAAATGGAAATGTTTATGGAAGAATTAAATATGCCAAGGCTAGAGGTGGATGAGCCTCAATTACTAACAGTTAAGATAGGAAGAGATGAGATAAAAATGGTGATGTATAACCAATCTACAGGAAAGTCCCCAGGAATAAATGGTATTCCTGTGGAAGTTTGAAAGCTAGGAGGGAAAAACTGATACAGATCTGGAAGGTTTGTTTAACAATATTTTAAGAGGAGGAGAAGCACCAACATCCTGAAAGAAAGTGGTGGTGGCTGTAATACCTAAAGAGGGTAAAGACCCATCAGATCTAGCTTCATACAGGCCCATTTCAATCTTAAATAATGATTATAAAGTGTTTATGTCTATAATGGCTAAATGAATGGCAAAGGTGATACCAAAATTGATAGATATGGATCAACGTGGTTTTGTGGAGGGGAGGCAAACATTTGACAACATTAACAGAGCATTAATGATCTAGAGGGAAGTTGAAGGTAGGAAAATACCACTGTTGTTGTTGGGTCTTGATGCAGAGAAATCATTTGAGAGAGTAAGCCGGGAGTTTATAAGCAGGGCAATGGAAGCATTTGCATTCTTTGATAAAATTATAAAGTTTATTAGGAGAATATATGCGAGATCAAAGGCAAAAATTAAAGTGGATGGGTTCCTCTCATATAATTACTGTTTGAGCAGAGGAACCAGGCAGAGTTGTCCTCTGCCCCCTGTGTTAATTGCATTATATTTAGAACCATGGGCAAAGAAAATAAGAGACTCAGAAATTCAATGACACAATTGGTATGGTAGTCAAGAAACACTGGCTCTGTTTGCAAATGATATTATTTTATACCTGATAAAGCCAGAAAAGGACATTTCAGTGTTGTGGAGCATTTTAAGGCAGTTTCACATCTTTTCAGGATACAAATTAATAAAGCTGAAACAAAGGCAATAGCTGTAAATTATGTACCCACACACAAATTGGTTCAGCAATATCCATATTTATGGGGACATGATAAAATGAAGTACTTAGGGGAGTATGGATTAAAATGGATGTTGGTGTGGCAGCTAAGGATATGTGGGAAGAGACTAACTAAAATAAATTAAAAAAAATGACAAATTGTGGAAGCTTTGTTATATGGATATGGATAGTAAGATACAAGCAGTTAAGATGTTTTTAGTCCCTTTAGTTTTATACACAAGTTAGGCA
Organism: Protopterus annectens; assembly: GCF_019279795.1. Taxonomy (NCBI): domain Eukaryota; kingdom Metazoa; phylum Chordata; order Ceratodontiformes; family Protopteridae; genus Protopterus; species Protopterus annectens. The sequence continues at coordinate 715,699,947 of NC_056731.1, forward strand.
TATTTTTATCAACCAGAGGAAAAGTTGCAACAATCAAGTAGGTTAAGCTGATTCTTCCAACTGGGATTACCCGATTTAAAGGTATAATTCAAAGCTACATGGTTAAGGCTCCTATACATAACACAAGCAGAAACCTATAATTCAAAGTGGAAAGTGATGATGATGAAATGGGGGGAAGCTCAAGAAAGAAGGAGGGACTTGGATTTTGGATGCAGATCCTCAAGGAGAATAACAATAACCATACAGAATAATATATTCATAAATTAGCAGAAAGTATTCTAAGAACTAAGCCAACATGGGAATGGAGAAAGGAGATTCTACTGATAGGGATGACAGCAATTAGAGATACAGACAATAGGCAAGAGGGGCTGGAAGTTACTGGAGAAACTGGCAAAAGATCAAAGGTATTGGGATCAAATAATTATAGAGGGAAAGGTATGAGAATGGGAAGAGGCCAAGAGTTTATTTGGACTGCAGGCTAGAGATTGCCTTCCCTATCAAGGACTGATATCAGGGTATAGGCAAAGAGAAATACATAGGGGGGGGGTCCTAAGTGAAAGACCAGCACTGGTAGAGATTTTAGTAGAATCTAGAATCTAGAACAGAAGCTGCTGTTAAAAAAATAACTTGTAGAGCATACAAATATTGCATGATAACTATAAGAATCAATCACAGGAGGTTAGAAAGGATTGGGAAGAGATACTGGATAAGCAATTCACAAAGAAACAATGTGGGGTATATGTATGTCTGTCAAATATGCAACAAAGTCTAGAAGATTTAGGATCTTTAGGTACTTTTATACTCCAAGTAGACTCCAAAGAATTGTTCCTCAGCTAGACAGCAAATGTTGGAGGTGTGATGGGGAAGAAAGAGTTAATTAGGATTATATTTTCTGGGGTTGTAATGATCTGGCAGGCATAAAAGATTCCTGCAGCCTGCTCTGTCAGAGATACTGGGTGAGCAAATTGTGAACAAATAACAAAGGAAAATTATTTATTTGAGCTATGATACAGAATTGGAATTGCCTAGATATAGTAAGGCCTCGCTGAGTCTAATTATGGTGACGGCCAAAAAAACAATTACTAGAAAATGGAAATCAAAGTCTAAACCAACCTTACTAGAAGTAATGAATATAGTAACAGAGATAAAACAACTGAAAGTGGGAACTTTAGAAAAAGGTAGGAGAAAATTACATAGAAAAAATTGGAATTGTGGGAACAATACATTCAGTGGAGGAACGAGGTTTAAAAGAAGGCATGATTTGAATGAGCTATGTAATGTCTGAATGACAATGACTGGATAGATTATAAGTAATGTATAATGTTTACAAACAAAATTATGTCAATATGGTTTGTGATATATAATGTTTTCAACTAAAAAATATGTCAATATGGTTTGTTTTTATTTATAAAAATGTATGATTGCCTATATCATACATGATCATTAAATAAAGATGTTTCTTGTTTATAAAAAAAATATTTATTTATTTATTTTATTTATTTACATTTTGGTTACCTAGGTGAAGCAGTGATCGTAGCATGACCAGTTGCAAGCTCAGCCTTGGTTACATTCATGCAGTAACATCATCACTTATCAAGAAAACCATTACAGGGAGCAATGGTGCAAATAATGTCCATGCAGCATAATTAGAGTCATACATTATACTGTGCAGAATTCAGGTAGTAACTATTTAAAAAGAAGAACACTGCACATCTGGGATGATACAGGATGGTGATAGTCAAGGTCACAACAATATAATCATAGGAGCACAGCAGCAAAATGATGCATTAAAAAGACAGCTATGTACATAGTTACACACGGCGGAGTGTTTAAGGATACACTGGAGAAAATGAAATGAGTGTAAAGTGAGAAGGGTTTGTTAGCTATGCTAATTCTACTGCATGCTGACAATTGCATTAATGTTGTCCAGTTAGATCATGTTTGAATTCTGGTTTGAACTTGGAGCAGTTTGTACTGTTAGTGAGGTGGTGAGGGAGAGACTGCCATAGTTTTGGTGCAAGTACAGAGAAGCTATGGCCTTAACAGTGCAGTTTTGTGGTGGAGGTTAGGAGTATAAGGACATCTGTATATGGCTTCTTGGGTTGTAGGCTGGGGTGGCTGCAATGAGTTTCATTGCATGAGGAGATGAATGTCTTGGTGGTATTATCTGTAATGTCGGGTGCAAAGGATAAGGTTGTAAAGGGAGCCAGTATGCCTTAGATAATGTGTGGCAGTGGTGTTTGTCCTTAGGGAAAAAAAGATAGTTGACTTTGGATCTCAGCTTTTGAATGTGTTCCTCAAAGCTGAGGTACTGGTCAAGTCAAATACCAAGATATCTAAATGAAGTGGTAGTTCCAATGAGATTTTAGTCAATGTCAAAATGTTTATAGAGCTATGACCTTTTGAAAGTCTTTTATTAGTGCTAAACACGTTTGGCTGGTTTTCTTAGGACTAAGGAGAAGCTTCATGGAGTTGAGCCATTTGTTTGGCTCTAGAAGGTCTTCTTGCAGTTGTCTTTGAATGACATTGTGTGAAGGATTACATCTATAGATAACCATGTCATCTGTGCATAAAAGGAGTTGTAGTTGGGGAAGGTCAAGAGGTAATTTATTTATAAAAGTCAAGAGTAGTAATGAGTGAGAAATGAGTCCCGTGGAACACTTGAGAGACAGAGAGTAGGTATAGTCTGATAGGTAGGGGGCAATCTTTACTTTAAAAGCCCTGTCAGACAAGATGTATTTGGATCATGGAGTGGTTTGTGGGTGGATACCAATTTCTAAAGTGAGTAACACTGGGTACTCAATCATGTCAAAGGCTCTGTTTGGATCAAGGAGTTCTTCTTCTTCTTCTTTCTGCTGCTTTAGTTAGGGGTCGCCACAGCAGATCAACTGTTTCCATTTCTTCCTGTCCTCTGCATCTTGCTCTGTCACACTAACCACCTGCATGTCCTCTCTCACCTCATCCATAAACCTTATCTTAGGCCTCCCTCTTTTCCTGTTACCTGGCAGCTTCATCCTTAGCATCTTTTTCCCAATATACTCTGCATCCCTCTTCAGCACATGTCCAAACCAATGTAATCTTGCCTCTCTGGCTTTGTCTCCAAACCTTCCAACCTGGGCTGACCCTCTAATATACTTATTCCTAATCCTGTCCATCCTCGTCACACCCAGTGCAAATCTTAACATCTTCAACTCTGCCACATCAAGCTCTGACTCCTGCCTTTTTGTCAATGCCACTGTCTCCAACCCACATAACATAGCTGGTCTCACTACCCTCTTGTAGACCTTCCCTTTCACTCTTACTGGTACTTGTCTGTCACAAATCACTCCTGACACTGTTCTCCATACACTCCATCCTGCCTGTACTCTCTTCTTCACCTCTCTTCCACACTCATCATTACTCTGAACTGTTGATCCAAAGTACTTAAACTCATCCACCTTCGCCACCTCTACTCCCTGCATCCTCACCATTCCTCTATCCTCCCTCTCATTCACACACATATATTCTGTCTTAGTCCTGCTGACCTTCATTCCTCTTCTCTCTAAAGCATATCTCCACCTCTCCAGGGTCTCCTCCACCTGTTCCCTACTCTCACTACAGATCACAATGTCATCTGCAAACATCATAGTTCACAGGGACTCCTGTCTGATCTCGTCTGTCAACTTATCAATCACCATTGCAAATAAGAAAGGGCTCAGAGCTGATCCTTGATGTAATCCCACCTCCACCTTAAACGCATCCGTCATTCCCACCGCAGACCTCACTGCTGTCACACTACCCTTGTACATACCCTGTACCACTCTTACATACTTCTCTGACACAACCGATTTCCTCATACAATACCACAACTCCTCTCTAGGCATCCTGTCATATGTTTTCTCTAAATCCACAAAGACACAATGCAACTCCTTCTGACCTTCTCTGTACTTCTCCATCAACACTCTCAGAGCAAACATTGCATCTGTAGTGCTCTTTCCTGGCATGAAACCATACTGCTGATCACTAATCATCACCTCCCTTCTTAACCTAGCTTCCACTACTCTTTCCCATAACTTCATGCTGTGACTGATCAGTTTAATCCCTCTGTAGTTACTACAGCTCTGCACATCACACTTATTCTTAAAAATCTGTACCAAAACACTTTTTCTCCATTCCTCAGGCATCCTCTCACTTTCCAAGATTTCATTAAACAATCTAGTTAAAAACTCCACTGCCATTCCACCTAAACACCTCCATGCTCCCACAGGTATGTCATCTGGACCAACAGCCTTTCCGTTCTTCATCCTCTTCATAACTGTCCTTACTTCCTCTTTGCTAATCCACTGCACTTCATGATTCACTATCCCTACATCATCCAGCCTTCTCTCCCTCTTATTCTCTTCATTCATCAACCCCACAAAGTACTCTTTCCATCTCCTCAACACACTCTGCCACCATTTAGGTTCCCTTTATCCATGTTGGCAAGTATGTCATCTATCAAGGTCCATAATGTTGTAAAGGTACATTTACTTGCTAAAAAAATGTTGTTTATTAGATTGCAGATGGCATTTTTGAAGGTAGATATTAAGGTGAGTACAAACTAATTTTTCAAGGATTTTGCCGAAAGTTGAAAGTATTGAAATGGGAAAGAAATAACTGGTGGATATAAGTTTGGGATTTTTGGGCACGTGTCTTACATAGGCTGTTTTCCAGATAGTCAGCATTGTGCTGGTTGTAAACCTGAGGTTATACTTGTGGTTCACAGGGTTGACTGCAAAGTCTCTGAAATGGTATAGAAACCAAGGACACAAGCTGTCTGTACCAAAAGGAGAGTCAAGATGAATTTGTTCAAGTAAGGGTGTAATTTATTAGGCTGCAATTTTTGTGAAGTAGAAGACAGAAAATTTGTTGGGGAGGTATTGTGGATGGCTGTAGTGTAAATGTAGTGGGTGGAAAGGAGGATGAAGAATTCTTGTAGAAAGTTAGATGATGGAAGGTTAACATTTTGGAATGGATCCAGTCCTTGTAAGAACAAATTCTTTGGGTAGCTCTCCGGGAAATGTTGCTCACCTGTTTCCAGAACTGCTTGGGTGACTGTAAGAGAATGTTTTTTTTTTAATTTATGATACTTGGCCTTGTGTCTACAGATTGCTTTTTTGGTGAGAGTCTGCAGATTAGCATAATAATATCTGTCAGTGTTTGAGGCATCTTTTTTTTTTCAGTTTTTCCAAGCTTCATCTTGAAGTTGCGTTTGAGCTTTCAGTTCTTTAGTGAGTTAATCTGTTTTGT